>NC_026157.1:2392835-2414598 GCF_000512975.1 Sesamum indicum
AAGTGCCAATGAGTGATGTTCAATGTCCCAATAAGAATCTTGAAAGTGAAAAAGGCAGGGAAAAGAGAAACTGCGGGAGAATGATTAAATCTCAAAAGTCAACGGTTTGGTCATGTTCTCTCTTACTTTTTTCTTGCTATATTTACAAGCTCCAAATTCTGTTTAAAGTGGAAACGCCCAGAAGTCAAGGGAATGGAACCGAAATAGGGAGCAGACACAAGTGCATCTCAGCCACATAACTGATTACATTGTTCGTTCTGTGTTTTTGTTTGACCAGTTGTCATCCAGATGTGTCAAAAGATGAGACCACTCCACCAGGAAAATCAAGATTGAAAAGGAAAAGGAAGACGGACGACAAGAAATATTTTTCTTACCCAATGCATGCCCAAAGACAAAGCCACTGCTTTTGCTCTGATTCTAGAGGCAAAAATCTCTGGAAGCAGAAGAGCAGGCACAGGACCAGCACCAAGAGAAAAGGACAATACGTAACTGTAAGGAAACATCAATTTGCATCTCAGTTATCATATACAAAAAATATTGAAAAAAAGTCATTCCTACGAATATTTTGCACATGAGCTGCAAATAAAAAACAAATACTCACAGAACAGTGCCAAGTACAGCAAGTGTGCCCGAATAAGGTGCCAGAGCTGGCCAAGTGAAGGTCAGGGAAAGCAGCAACATAGAAGCAGCCTTTGAAGCAGAAAATGGAAATAAATAAATAGTCTAAATTAAAAAGCACAACTTCAGAAAGAGAGAACAGGAGTGAGGCTCATGAAAAGACTAAAACACCACAAAATTACATAGTCTATGAAGTTGAATAATAGTTATTATTCATACCCTTTACTAAAAACTGTGCATGTTTCTAGAGGAGATTGGGGTTGAGAGAGTAATTTCTGTTGTTGCTCATCAAAAATTACACGTAAATGTTCCTGGCATGTCTGTCATCAGGAACCAGCAATAAAAGACGTCCATTTGTGTTCAATATTCTGGACCAATCTTAAAAAAAGTTTCAGAGTCATGGATATCATTATGAAGATATCAATGACGAATGAATGAATGCGAAGGAAATATATCTGCTGATTGTCGTGTTTAAAGGATCTATTGATCATCCACTAAATCCCGGGAAATGTCAGTCCGAGGCATGCTACAAATCACTGATATCAGAAGCTCGAAAATGGTTGAGGCATGTAAATTACTCCAATGATAAAAATAGAAAAACAATGATAGAACCAACATGTGAAAGTTGAATATATCATATAAACAACTTATTACTATTACTTAGTGACTTAAGATGTTAACTGAGTTTCACAATAAAAAAATTCACAAATTAACAACAGAAACCAAGAGAGCAACTCAATGCCCAACGAAGAAGCCTAAGTACCATATTATGATGCTGCCCACTGTGCCTCCTAGTTACGGCACAGTCACAGATGTTGCATGCCACAAGGAACATCAGCAATTTATTGTTCTAGAGACCTTGATCACTAAATTTAGCAAATTTATTAACATTTTATGAGATAATTAAGTCATACCATTCCAGCAAAACTTGTAAGCAGAAGACTTTTCCTTCCTTGCTTATCCATCAATGAAGAAGCAATAGTTGTGCCTGGAAAAATGTTAAAAACCAATGAGTAAAATATATGCATAACCATTTTAATCACTCATGTTGAACTTGCAATATCAACTAACCAAAGACATTCGCTGCCCCAACCAGAACACTGCCAGCAACATCAGATGTTATACCAGCACTACGGAATACTGAGGTCGAGTAGTAAACAACTGCATTTATCCCAGCAAGCTGCTGGAACAAGAACAGAGCTGCACCAACACTGACAACTGCAAAATGGCAAAGAATATTACTTTACACAATACCACATATGCTGAAGACGTACTTATGGAATAGAAGACTTCAAATATAATCCACTTACTAGCTTTATGGTCTAATATCTAAACTACAAGGTTGATTATTTAAGTAATGATAATCAGCCTTCAGCTGATCACAGTTTTCTTAATCAAGATTCAAGAGCAACCTAAATCCTGCTTAAATACAATTGACCAGTGTTTAAGCACTACTTGATCTGGTTTATCAACTAATTAATCTATTACCGCAACATAAATTCCATAAGATGATGAACTAAATGGGATACTGATCTACCTAGAAAATGAAAATTGTACTAAGTTTAACATTGGTGGGAGTGGCAATGGAAGTGAGAAGAGTAAAGAATTCTCATTGGTTACATGTGGCCTGCTATCATCAATGCCTATGGACAATATAAATGTTTAAGAGCGAGAGGCTCATGGTCGAAGAATTTTGCTTTGTAAAAGACAAGAAACATCATTACAGGATAGGCATAGCACTTGATGCTGATGCCATTAAAAGTTATATACCCTTCCAGTAACGGCTGCTGAAAAGGTCAAACCATCCAGCTTCAGGTTCAGCGGAACCTTGGGCTGCTGCATCCAAATCGCTCATAACCTCACCAACTCTTTCTTTCCCAAAGAGCCTTTTTATGGATACTTCAGCTTCAGAAATTTTCCCTTGCTTCAACGGGGATATGGCTCATTTAGAATTATTATACCACTAAAATAATGCAAGAATCCAGGCAAAAAATATATAAACAAATAAAGTTTCATGCTAGCTTAAAATAGGCATTGTTAATAAAGTTCACAATGACACCTGATAAAGCCATCGTGGACTTTCAGGGGAGAACGCCATTCCAAGTGCCAACAATACAGAAGGAACAAGTGCAAAAGCAAACATTGTTCTCCACCTTTTAAACAGAGAGAGAATAGCATAAGATAAACATATAATCAAGATAAACTCACAATACAGGAGCAAATCACTTGACATCTGTCCAAATAGAAATGCATTGAAGGCAATGTTAAACATGGATACGAAAGGAACAAGTTTACAGTGACCTTGCCACTTGCTGGAATTTGGTAAATATAGGTCACTGCGACTAATAAAAAACTGGCTGGGGAACACTGTGGATTTTGAACAGCTATTGGATGCTTGAAAAAGTGGTGAATATTCAACAAGTTCGATGTGGAAATTAATTGATAGGATCAGAGTATCAGTTTCTTATTGTCAGTTATACCATAAAACATACAAATGGAACTTCTTCTCTCATAAACTATTAGGACATCTCAATAGTCGAATTACTTGAAATGCATGAAAATAAGTGCATGTCCAATTAAGACTTTTATTTTTACTTCTCATGCCACCAGCAGCCTTAGTTTATAGAAATAAGTGATGAAGTATTGTCACTTCAAAATTTTAAATTTTCCTAAGGCAAAGAAACATATCTTAAGTTTTCCATGAAAAATTGAAATATTGAGGCTAAAATTATAAATTAATGTCAATCTCAAAAACTACAGGAGGATGTAAAGTCAACTAGATCAATATTGACTCTCCCAAAAAATTACTAAATTAACCTAACTTGAGGACCCTATAGCCAAAAGGAATAAACTTATCCATTTGTACATGGTTCTGTCATTGATCCTGAAACTAACTTTGTTCCATCACTAACTGAATGGAATTTCTTATTACCTCCTTGGTAGTTTACAGGGGACAAACATTAAAGGTTTAAGATCATGGATAACTTATTCTTTCATTTGAAATTGGTAACATTTCTCAGCTAAGTAGCATGTTTTTCATGCAAGATAAACTTTCAAGGAGAAATACCACAATGGGTTCCCTGCCAAAGGCAATCCAGCTACCAATGCTGCAAGTATACCCACACATATAAATAACTGGTTGACAGATCCAAGTGCGCCACGAATTTCAGTTGGTGAGATCTAGTCATAGAAAGATTGTCAGCAGTATGATAAAATCATTTAAGCAAGAACACACGCATAACAGGTAAGAAAATGGCACCTCAGATATGTAAAGTGGCACAATAGCTGATGATATGCCAATTCCAATCCCAGCAAGTAAGCGACCAATTATCATCGTCTCTATACTTTGTGCTGTCGCACTACAAAATTTGAAGACAGTTAAACACTGATCTCTTCTTTTTATTGTCAAAGATGAAAATGACAAGAATAATACAAACCAAAGAAATGCTCCAACTGCAAGTGGAATTGCATCCAACAGAAAAGTCTTTGTTCGCCCAAATTTATCAGCTAATGAACCTCCAGTAAAAGAACCAACAGTGGCACCAGCAAGAAGTGTGCTAACAACCCAGCCTAAAGTAAAAACAGGCAACAACCTTCAACAAAGGTATCTTGATTTATAAAATATCTGCAAGATTATATCCACCTAAGGTTCCATCCCGTAGGAGGAACCAACAGTGAGTGGAATGCAAGTAGGAATGATAGCCTTTCATTACTTTAGAAAGGAAATCTGCCTATCCTTTCTTTTCCCAGGCGAGATCAGGTGGAGGACAGAAATGTCACGATGCAAGACAGGCAGGAAAGAAATGAGATTTAAAAATCTAGTGGCATAATTAACCATTTAGTATCTTGACTAGATGCTTTCCTTATCATAAGTACAACTAGTAATTCTTACAGAGGGGTAAAACAGTACATTACTCGTTTTCGATGTTTATTTCAAAATGTTCTCTCTGGTTCCCTCCCAGCAGGGCCACCCTTTATCCAGCGGGGGTCAATTGACCACACTGGGTTCAAGATATTCGTATTTATTTATGTATAATAACAAAGTTATAATGATGTTTATTGATTTAGTTAGAAATTTACCAAGAAAAACAAAGTTTTATGGGAAAAAGATTCAAAAAAGAATCTGTTCTCTTAACGATAATAGCGCAAGGAGTCTAACAAAATCATTTCAGGAAGAAGTGCTATCAAGCAGTGATTTTATTTATTATGTATGAGTATTAGACCTTCCAGAAGACTAGCATATATAAAATATAATTTTAACTCTATCCATAAAACAACATAAAATTATAATTTTCTTAGTGTCTGAATTTCTATACTATACAGATGAATTTCTATTCAGATGTTTTAACTAATAGTTAATTATTTAGTTTCAACTGCTATCTAATTGCCTATCTAATCTTTGAGGATTTTATTTATCCACTAAGTTAAAGAAGTATTATTGAATAGGCATAACACATAGACTGGGATAGATGCAAAGAGAAAACATTACAGTGCAATGCAGAACATTGTGTTATTCAGACAAGTTTACCAAAATCCAGTTACTTTTATTTGTAAAGAAATAGTTCATTTATGTAATCTTCAGAACTGAATGTGCAAAGTGACATCTGACATGAAATACTCATTGACCCCTTCCACTTGAGGTTTTCAGGAAATTTGAAATGACATCCAAGATGGCATCACATATTTCTTATCCTCAATGTTACCAACATACAGAACAACGGAAAGTATGGTGCATCTTCTCACTCTTCCCGCTGTTCCAAGTGGACCCTAAGAAGACTTCAAGAACAACTTGCCTTGCAACACAGTGTTCTCTGCAATACCAAGATCCTTGGCAAGGTACTCCAAAGCTCCATTAACCACCCTGAATAAGAGAAATGTCAGAGCAGAATACTAATAGATTAACTTCAGATCATCCAAATAAAGAGCATTTTATACAACACCCATCAGCAATGAGTAGGGCACAACTAATCTGAATCATCACCATTATCCATCAGGATGAAGTACTCAAAATCAACCAACAAGAAATATTAGATACTACAAGGTCATACCCCAGATGATATCCGAATAGAATGGCTCCTAAGCAAGCAACACCAACATATGGAAACACAGTTCCAGATGATTTGACTTGGATTTTGGAAGGCGCTACATCCTCAACGTCTCCTCCTGTCACAAGAGGATAAATGTTGATTGTCATTTTAAGAAGAATGAAGTCGTCTAAAGAAAATACAAAAAGATTCCAGAAGTGGAGTACATAGTGAAATAGAGTAAATTATACTCAAATGATAAAACTTGAATTAAAACTAGGAGTAACCTATGCAGATATGACTGTGACTGGACACAATTTGACATGACTAATTTTAGAAGTTTATAGATGTTTGCTACTTCAACTTTTTACATCAAACTGATACATGAAATTAAGAACTACAAATTTTTCATTCCAGTGTGCAGATTAAGGCACACAATCAACATAAATATTAGCCCTCCAGCAAACATCAAGAAATAAAAGGAATAATGACGTTGAAGCACAGTACGAGAAATTGTTTGACAATAAAAAAGTTAAATCGTAATACTCTTCAGCATTAAATGTTAATTCTGTTGCACCAATTGATATATCTGTATCCATACAATTCATTCCAAAACCAAATTCTAATAAAATATACAGATCCTACAAACTATCATAGCAAAATGCACATGCTAAACATATTTACGATAAGCAGAAATCTGTAACAAAAAACGTGACATCCGAGTTCCAAAAGAGCACAAACCAGAAGCTGGAGCTCTGACTGATCTGGCCTTGGCCGAAGATCCAAAGACGCTGTGAATACTTCCCCTCACCCCCATTGAAGCGGAGCTGAGGCCAAGGCCAACGCAATTTTTCCTCTTTGTCATGCGAAGATCGCTGCTCGCAAACGCTAAACTCTTTTTCCCGGAGTCACCAGTGCTTGGCAAAATCCTACTATTCTGGAGGGTAGAACCCGATTTTGCCTCGACTGCAAAAGCAGAAGCCTGCATTCTCCACTAATACGACCTGTCAACACTCTAAATTCGTGCGCAAAAAGTCAACAAAGTGTAACTTAATCAGAAAGTCGAATCGTAAAACGCACGGCGCAGAGACAACCAACACGAACGCATATATACTTCAATGCAAGTCAGAACGTAATTGAAGTGCGAATTAAAAGCATCATTAGGCAGTCATTAGTTCGACGTTCAACCGAAGAAAACTGAATCATTAATCACGAAATAATCCAACCAAAAAGCATGAAAACCAACAAAATTCCAAGAAACTTTTACCAGAACCGTCGGCACTCGTGAGAATTGTAGGAGATGATGAGAGGTTTCACTGCTGCTTCTGGCGTGCGTGTTTGTGTGACCAAAAAACTTTGGGAGGTTCGGAGAAGGAATAAAGAGGAAAATGGATAGAGAAATGAACTTAACAGAGTGGGAACTGTGAAGAAGTTGGAAGAGGAGATGACTGTTACCTTATTAGTGACCAAGTTGGTGGAGATTTCAACCTCCTTCTAATAGGCTTCTCTTCTTGATTCTTTTGTCGGACTCCAAGTAATATATATTTGGGATAATTACACCACCTCCTATAAAGTTTAGTATAATTACGTACAGATATTATATAATTTAAAAAATTATATTGAACATCTTGATCAGTAATAAGTTAGTATCAGTCAATTGAAATTAAAAATCAATTTTTATTCAATTTTTTTATTAATTATCAGCAAATTCAGCGAATACCAACTAATGAAATGATTTATTTGTTAGAAGGAAATAAACTTTATAGGTGTTAGATTTAATTTCTCAAACCACAAAAAATTTAAGTGTAATTATACGAAATCTCGGGGGAGGGGAGTGCAGTTATCCAAATATATTTATTTGTGATGAGATTGGTATATAATTCAAAAAAAGTGATAAATTATATTGTAAATATATCACACTTGTTTTATGATAATTTACTTTAATTAAATTTAATTTAACAAAAATTAAATAAATAAAATTATAATTATTGAAATTTTGAAATATACACTAAATAAATAATAAATAACCTAAAAAATTTAAATTAAAGCAATTAATAAGTATAACAAACATAAAAATAAATTTAAATCATTTTACTAATTAATTTACCTTAAATAATCGGTAAAATTTGTGGATAATTATCTAAATATAGTAAATCTTTTGGATAAAGATAAATTATCCTACACTTATCTAAATGTATTACAAATAAAAAAATATTTTTATGTGGAAAAATAAAATTCTAAGAGACACAGAGAATTATATTTTTCTAAATTTAATAAAAAATATAAGAAATTCGAACTTTATAAAATAAAAATTAGTAATTGATATATAATATAAATTTTGAATTACTATAAAGTTTAATATGAAAAAAAATCAATGATAAAAGTATTATAAATATAAAAAAAATCTAAACTATGTTATTAATTTATCTAAAAGAGCTATATAGTTTTTAGACAAAGATAAATAATTTTACACTTATCCACATTCAAATAAAAATAAAGAATAATATATAGAAAAATATGATAATTCTTTTGGATTAAAATAAACAATCATAAACTTATCTAAAACTATTATTTTAAAATAATACATTTTTGTTTTTTTAAGGTTAATTATATTTTACTATTCGAATTATAATTATTTTTAAACTTTGGCATCTTAAATTATTTTTTTTTTATCAATTTACTATATTAACTTTATAAATTTTGCATTCTGTTATTTATAATATTTTTTCAACCAAGTTTCTGTTAAAAAAACATCACATATAGTGAATATGTGTCGTTCAAAAATTATGTGATGTGATATTTTCTTATATGCACAGCATGTGATGTTTTTTCTGTAAAAATCAACAAAAAAATGATCATATATGGCAAAGTTAATTTTGTAAAGTTGAGATGGTAAGTTGACATACCAAATAAAAAAAAAAGATTTTTATGACAGTATAAAACAGGCATAGTTCGAATAGAAAAATATAATTTACCCTTTATTTTTAATAAATAAAAATAAAATATATAAATCAACACGTCATATTTAAAAAAATAATTTAGGATTATTATCAACATAATAAAAAATCGATGCCATGATACCACAAATTTGAGTAAAAATTATTTTTTTTATATTAATATAAATTAACGGTACACATCACGCTTGTGCAAAAATATTTAAAGATTATAAATAATGAATCTTTTTATTGATGGATTGAAGATCAATATTAAAATTGTGGCTTGAAAATGTAAAATTGGGTGTAACAATTTACCTCCGTGTGATATTAAAAATGAACACATTAATCCCTTATGAAAAAAATATAGCATTTTATCCTCCTATATTTTTTAAAATGAATCAGTTTACCTCCTTATACAGGGAGGTAAATTGCTTCATTTTAAAAATCATTGGAGGTAAATTGTTGTATTTTAGGTAAATCGCTAATTATTTTTTCATAAGGGGATAATTTACTTATGATATCACAAGAGAATTGCTTGCATTTTTTCCATATAAAATGTGCAAAAAGTTGAGGTATGTTTATAATTAAGTTTCTTTTTATTTCACATCTTAATTTCTTTTTTATATATTTGTTGGAACCGCATACAAATGAACCGGGTTTAGGCAAGGCTGGGGGGAGCTTGTTGCAATGGATAGATACGGTTTAAATCTTGATGAACAGTGGTGATGTTGCGGGCGCACGTGAGTTGGCAGCAGATGAGAGATGTTGCCACGTCATTATTGTAACTTAGATGTGGGTACACCAGCTCTTGTCGGACCGTACACATTTATGCTGATACGCTAGCTTTGTCACCCTCAAATGCGGATAGGATTCGAAACAATTATTTCATTAAAAAGAAATTTATCATTTAAGTATAATTAATTATCATAATTAAAAAATAATAATTACAGTAAATAATTCTTAATCATGATCAGATAATAATTATTAATCATGATTTTTGTGTGTAGCTAAAATATTTATTATGGCAAAAAGTAATGATGCAAAAATTTATTATGACTCATGTTCATGATAAAGATCGTTTCTGTTAATAAAATTACATCAAAAAATCTATAAATTAGGTTGAAAAGATGAGAAGAAGAAGAGAAAGTGCTTGTTCTACATTAAAAAATGATTGAAAAAGTGGAATGATTTGATTAATATATAAGAATTGTGGGGTAACTGTAATAAACAAATAGTTTTTTATCCCATATGGGAAGTTTAATGATACATACAATAAACTCTTTATACTAAGTTTAAATTCAAATTTGTATTTGAAGTGTTATGGAGACTAGAGTGAATATGGCCGTGCTTGACACGCGCATCGTCTGTTTGCCCCGCCCTAGCTCTTGGTCCAAGCAACTGACGTCTCGACGAATATCTCAATCTTAGAATATACTTTTTTGCAGCAAAAAAAAATATTTTGATTTTTTTTAATAGTTAAAAATTTAAATTCTGATTTTAAATACTAGAACTTTAGTTTTAGATTTCAAAATTTTTTAACCTGAAAACGAAACCGTTTTCTTGTTGTTACAATTGGATATTAAGGGTCATAGTTGGCTGGATTTTAAATGCTGCAGGTGAGGAGGCCATTCCTCATTTCTCAAACACACACCTCTCAACATTCTCTCTTCTGTCTCAAGCTCTCTCTAGGCCTCTCTCAAATCTCTCCAAATTTGAGTTTAAGTTTCAGAACAAGCTTCTAAGTATTTGATCGATGTGTTCTTCAATATAGTGTTACACCAAAAGAATCACAACTGTCTTATCTTGGGAGAAATAACGTTGTATTCGGTGCACTACTGATAAGGGACGTATATTTTCTACAAAGCAAGCAATGAATTCTGCGATTCGGTTAATTTATGATTTTTATTAGACTGATGATTGTTACGATACAATTCTCGTTGTAAGTTTTCTATTTAATTTTTTGGTCGTTTACAATGTTCTAACTGTCATCTTATTTTTGTTCCAACATGGCTATTTTTTACTTTGGATATCTAAATCCGATGTTATATTTCAAAACGTTGTTTCCATTACATGAAGCTAAATGTTTTGAACAATCTTGAAGAAAATATACAGGTTTTGAAAAATTGAATTTTTTGTTGGAAAGTCTAAAACAGTTTTATAAACATTGTTTTGAGAACTCGTATTTTCCTGAAATTATTTGAATGTTGCTTTCAGTTTTCTAAGATATTAAAAATGACTGAGCCTATTTCTGTTGCAATTCCAATCGCACCAAAAGTAGACTTGACCAGTCTGCTGGACAAGTTTTTGGATCAATTTTTCAAACGCTGGCAACAATGAATGAAATATTGGTTAGCAATGAAAGGACTTTTAATAGTGATTCAGGTGACCAGACTTGAACCTATTAATACCAATCTCAATACTGATGAGATAGCGCAGTGGACAAAGAGGGATCAAATAGGCCGAGGAGCATTTTAGTCAGCTATGTCAAATACGCTTTTTGACGTCTATTGTTCCGGCTCTTATACTGCTAAATCTCTGTGGGATGAGTTGGAGTGGAAATTATGCTAAAGAGCAAAGGCTCGAAGAGTATTTTGTTTCCAAATGGTGTCAAATGGTTGAGGACAGGTCTATAGCTGAACAGACTCATGAGAGTATCAACCTTGAGCATGCTCCGGCTGATGTTGAGATGAAGCTTCCTGAGAAGTTTTTGATCATGTCCATAGTAGTCATTTTTTCCAAATCCTGTGAAAGTTTTGGCATGATACTCAAATATCAGAAAGGGAGATTATCTCTAGATAATCTTATGATAACCATCAGCATTGAGAAAGATCATATCAGACCTATAAGATGTCGGTTGAGCATCAACTTAGGGCCAATATCGTAATGGGGAAACAGAAAGTGAATAAAGTTAACTCGAACTCAAAAGCCATCAGTAAAGGCAAGACCACTAAAAATAAGAAATCAAAAGCAAACAATCCATGCTAGAACTGTGGGCAGGTTGGACATACTAAACTTTGTCCTATTAAAAAAGCCAAGACTGGGCAGACATCTGTCAACATGGTTGTGGGAGGTTCTAGCGGTGCTAGTACCTCAGGAGCAACTGAAGATTATGTATCTATACAATCTGAACTATAGACTATTTATGAACCCTGTGATTGGTTGATTGAACTAGAGAGAATGTGCACTTTTATGTTGATAAATCTCTCTTTGTAACTTATCAGGTCATCAGTGGAATGATAGTAAGCATGGGGGATTCGAGTACTATTGAAGTACTTGGGATACGAAGCGTGGGATTGAAGTTTCCTTCAGGGCGGATTCTATTATTGAAAAGAGTTCGTCATGTTCCCACTTGCAGAAGAAATATTATTTGTGATTCTATAATATTAGTGAGGGATATGAAATCATAAGTTGGCAATTTGGAATTTTTGTAGCTAAAGGTTATTTAGGCATGGGCTTGTTCAAAGTTCGAGTTAAGAATAATAATAAAAATAATGTTTCTGATTCTATTATATTGAATGTTGAATCATCTATTTTGTGACATAATAAGTTAGGTCATTTAAATTTTAATTCAGTCAAAGGGATGATGAATTTAAATTTTTGATGAATTTAAATTTAATCTCTAGTCAAAATATTGAACAAAATCACAGATACCAAGTTTGTGTAGAAACTAATCAAGTTAGCAAACCCTATCAGTTAGTTGAAAGGATTCAGTAATACTTAATTTAGTTCACACAGATATTTTTTAGTTCAATGGAGTTTTGACCAGGGATCACAAATGATATTTTATCACTTTTATAGATGATTGCAGTAAATACTGTTATGTTTTTCTCATACAAAATAAAGATGAAGTCTTAAATAAATTTATTTTATTTAAAAAAATAAAGCAAAAACCCAAACTAGTAAGAAATTTAAACGACTAAAGTCTGATAGAGAAGAAGAGCCTGAGTCGAGTAAGTTCAATGAATATTGTCAAACTTTTAGAATTATTCATGAAGAGGCTCATTCATATTCCCCTTCATCTAATGGAGTAGTTGAACGAATAGAACATTTAAAGACATAATTAACAGTCTCCTACTAACCTCTGCATTAACAATGCATTTGTGGGGAGCGGCTTTGACTACGCTTGTCATATTTTGAACAGAGACCCCCTAAAGCACAATACGAGTATTCCTTTTGAATTATGTAAAGGTAGAAAACCAAGCCTCTAATACTTTCGAGTGTGGAGGTGCTTAACAAAAGTGCTGGTCCTAGAAACACAAAAAAAAAAAAAAAAAAAAATTGGGCCCTAAGACTGTATACTGTGATTTTGGGCTCTGATGCACCTATCTCACCAAATACAATGTGAAAAATTATATTTTAAGAACTGTATGCATTAGTAAATTTTACAATCCCAGTTTGAAGTTTCAATTGCCTAAAGCTTTTGGTATGAAATATGTAAAATTTTGTAGGCCCCATCTAACCAACTTCTTACAAAGTTTATTCAAGTACTCAATAGCGATGCTAAATACACCACAATATCAAATTCGGTTTTACTCCCACCCACATATTATGGCTTGGGCTTATGAACTATTTACCCGTATGATATATAATGATAGTAATAAAAGGTTCTACCCCTAAAAATAAATAAAAAAATAATAAAAAAGGGATAATTAATAACTAAGAAAGCAACACACAATCAAATAAAGTGACGACATATATATATATATATATATAATCAGTACACAATATCAGTATTCTTGGATAACTTCAAAAACAGACAAAAAATAAGAAAATGGATCACATGCTTCACATGATCACACGGCCTTCCCTAAAATTTAATATAGTTAAAAATATCCCCCGTTGTTTGAAAAATAGCAATATTCCCTGACTTTAAGTGTCACTTAATAGTTAGCCGAATTGGTTAGTTTTTATTAGGATTTCATTCTATTTTTATGGTGAATTTATCAAAATGCCCATGTGGACTTAAAACTATAATTTTAGTTTATTTTTTTAATTTTATTTTTGACTAAATGGATCATTTTTTTATAATTTTTAAAAAAAAATCATTCACCAATTTCGATTGTTTTTACAATTTTTTTTTCATGAAGAAAGAATAAAGTACTGTAAGGGTAAAATTTTTTTATACCTCCTCCAAAAATACATAATTTTATCAAACATTAAGAGGTATTTGTAATTTTTTAAGTAATAAGAGGTATTTGTAATTATGTCAAATCTAAAAAAAAAATAGTCATAATTTATCTTAAAATAAATAATAATTTATGACACTGCTATATCATCTTTTTTTATGTTTATAATATTCCTAAGTTGTTGTTTTTTTCCCGAAGTATGATGCATTTGTTATATTTTATTTTTATTTATTTTCTTTTAAGTAGGTAAATGCTATTAATCCATATGTGGATATTAAAATTTAAATGGATAAATAAAAATATCTCCTACTTTTTATCATCTTGTAATTAGTCCACTTCCATTCTCTCTGCTTTCTCTACTTGAAATCTTCCTCTTCCAAGTCCCAACTCTTGCTGTCCTGCTGCGTGCTACCATTACTCTGTAAATCTGTATCGAAGCAGCTCGCCGGCGGCCGTAAGTGCTCAAACTACAAGTCAAAAGAGAACAATTTGGATACCGGAAGATAAAGGTTTCTCTCTGCCCTCCAATCCTCTCTCTTTGTTTGCTTGTTCGCGTATGGTGTTACTGTTAATAGGGTTGGATTTTTTTCTCAATTGTTTGTAATTTCTTAACTGTCTGTTCACAAATATTGCCCCGTTTTCTATGTTGATGTTTTGAAATTTCGGGGAGTAATTTGGTTACACTGATTCTTTTATATATATACACTAATTAATTGTATTTTAGTTGGATGGAGTTCAATCTCTGGGAAAGTGATTTTATCTTATTTAGCATTTCTTGTTTCAGGTCAATGTTGTATGCAGTTTCTTCACCTAAAACTTGTAATTGTAGCATCTCTTATCCTAGAATTCAGAGCCCATTTTTTCATCAAAAGCATTTAGCCTCGACAAGGCTTCGGGTCTCTGCTGCTTCTTCAGCGGAGGCGAATGTGGTCAAGATTGAGTATACTCCATGGTTGATTGTTGGCTTGGGGAATCCCGGGAACAAGTATCATGGAACACGCCATAATGTAATATAGCTCCTACTCAGTAACTTGCAATGATGTATTTGTAACTTTTTCATGTTCCAGTTGAAAGAGATATATGTCTGATCCTGTTAATATTTTGGGACTTTATCGAAAATTAGGTGGGTTTTGAAATGATTGATCGCATCTCTCAAGCGGAAGGCATTTTGATGAACACTATACAATCAAAAGCATTGGTTGGCATAGGTGCTTATTCAGCTACTTTTTCTGAGTATATGATAAAGATTTATGGCAAAGATTTTGTTCTATTGTACTGATCGTGATTGCCTAAGTACCATGTTTAAACACAAATCAGTGCAGGTTCCATTGGCGAGGTGCCAGTTTTATTGGCCAAACCTCAGACATATATGAACTTCAGCGGAGAATCAGTTTGTCCTCCTGACTATTTCTTATATTTGCTCAATTTGCCTAAGAACTTAAATTTAGTGACCTTTTTATGTGTGAAGATCTATTTTCATCTTTTATCTGCTTCTTATGTTTCTCAAAATCAATTATGATGACAATATACTCTTTGAAAACGGCTGATGTAGAACTTTCATCATAGATCATATGCTCTCCTACAGGGGAGTTTCCATTGTATAAGGTGTACAATAATGTTTCAATTCTGTTCAAATTGCCACCTAGCAGTTCGACAAGGGAGTTTCTCTTGTATAATGTGTAAGATAATGTTTGAATCAGTTCAAACTGCCACCTAGCAGTCCGAAAACGGAGCTTCGCTTTTATAAGGTGTAAGATATTGTTTCAATTCAATTCAAATTTGCCACCTAGAAGCTCTGTTAAGCTTTCCTACCATGTTAAAATGCTACAAACACACATCCCTTGCCCAGGTCCTAAATTCCAAGTTAGACATAATGCATAGTGAAGAAGTTGCTGTAGCAATTCGTATCATTACCCCCACCATTGGAATTTTATTTTAGCTTTACAAAATAATCTGTGCTCTGTAAATATTCAATGTCAATTGAAGGAGTACTTTAGAAAGTAATGTGAGTGGTCCAAAAGAAAATGTTTGGTTTACTAAGACCTTCAAGTGAGATTACAATTTCCAATCTACTCAAGAATGTTGTACTATTTTTTGTTAAGACTCAGATACAATTAATGCAATTCGTATGAAGATTTCTGTAGACCTGTGTAATGTTCAGCTGATTCTTGCCTTCTGAAAAAATTTTCATCTTATGCTCTTTTTTATGATTATATATAATCAGGTAATGACTAGCAAACAATCTGACAGATACTTTCAAATTAAGATTTTTTCTTTTCATTTCACAAATGCCCCCTATTTTTGCTTCCTGAATTTGTGTTTTCTTGACCACAAAATTGGCTACTTATAGTACTTTTTCCTTTTCACCGACTTACCAGGTTGGACCGCTTGCAGCATATTATCAAGTACCCTTGCGTCACATCCTACTGGTCAGCTCTTATTGTTAATCTTTTATTTATTTATTTATTGACAGCATTAATCTTTTAATGTTTTATGTAGGCGCAATTTTTCTTTTTGACTATTCCGTAAAAGTGAAATGAGCACACCTTGGGATCGAAGTCATATATGATTAAGAAGACCTGACAACTTCTTCGGTGATCCTTATAGGTTTATGATGAAATGAGCTTACCAAATGGAGTGTTGAGGATTCAACCCAAAGGAGGACATGGTCACCACAATGGGTAATCTCTCTGGATAAAGCTTTTGAAGAAAATGTTAAATAAATTATCTCATGGTTGAAGATATTGATTTAAATATTTAGTGTGTATTTGTTGTGCTATAGTAGCAATTCCTAAGCAAATACAACAATTGCACTGATTAAGCTACCTGCTTAACACATGGCTTCTCTCCCAGTAATTGGCTTGTAAATTTTGCTGAAGATGAATTCTTGCTGCAATAAATCTTGAGTTTATTTGGATTTTAAATAATACTCACATAAGCTTCAGCGATCAAAGCTTAATTCTTGAGGTGTATGAACTGCCAGATGACTCTGGTTACCTACTAGTTGGGAAGTGAGGGATCTGGTCTTTGGGGTTTCTTGTCACTCTAGGTCCTTTAAAATGCCAAGCGACTAATTCTGTTGAGCACAAATGTTGAGATGACTTTTTGCTGTGTTTGAAAAGTTAGAAGAAAGGATCTAGTTTGTTTCTGGCCTTCTTTTTACCTCTCACTAGAAAAGTATTATTATTTAAGTTTTTCGCCAAGTACTCTTTCGCCGCCTCTACGATAAACTCTTGAACTTTTCTTGGAGAAGCGATGTACATGGAGATATGTGCTTGTATGCATCAACTTGTTACTGAACAGGGAATTTCACTTATACAGGTTTCATGTCTTTTCAATTCTTTACGCCATGCATTCTCCGTGTTCAATTGCTGGCTTGGAATGTGGATCTATGCTGTGTGCTCTATTCCGCTGTTTCTGACTGTACATGCTCATATGTACTAACAAAGTTTCCTGCTGCAAGTCAGTGAATTTTTTCCAGTCATGTCTCAGACTTTAATGTAACACATTTCCAAATGTTTAACATATTGATGCTTATTCATTAACACAGATCTTATTCTTCTGTTACCACAGAGTGAAAAGTGTTATGGAGCACCTAGATGGTCGCCGTGAATTTCCCCGTTTTTGCATAGGTCAGCTTCCTTTTGGCTTTCTGGTTTACCATTATGCTTCCCTGTTGTAATTGATGATTGACTACCCTCTACATTCCAGGTGTTGGGAATCCACCTGGTACGATGGATATGAAGGCTTATCTTCTTCAGAAATTCAGTGCCTTGGAAAGAGAACAGGTACATTGCTAGACAGAACCAACCTTGGCTTGTTGAGTACATTTACCTTCCTATTATGGTAGTTCAGTTGCCTGCATATCTACCCCGTACAAACAAATATAGAATGATATAAAATTTAGGTATAATTACAATAACCTCCTCCCAAAATTAGGTAATTTGTTCCTGTACCTCTCTTCATTTTGAAATTTTAACCACCTCCCTTCTATTGATAACTCTTTTTTTTTTTATAAAATTACAGTTACCTCCCTGATAGGATTGGATACAAAACAGGTTACCTCCATATCTTTCTAGAAATTGAACATTAATCCAACCAAATTCCTAACCTCACCACCTGTTTCGATGGAAATTGCAAACATTATAAACTTAGAGGAGAGATTTGGTAATTTAAAACGATGGAGTATAGCATAAATCTTCTTCTGTTACCATGCTTGGAAAATATTCAAAATTTAACCCTGTAAACATCAAAATCATTATTGGCACAGGTGGATGCTGCATTAGAACAAGGCATCGAGGCTGCAAGGACGCTTGTACTAGAAGGATTCAGCAGTCGAATTAACAGATTTAATCTTGGCCAGAAATACAAGTATCACAAAGTTTGAATCCATTATCACATTGTGTAGGGAGACATGATTTACATTATTCCATCAATGTGCTAATTTTCTGCAGCTTCTCTTGCTAAGTACTTGTAGTAGATGTGTTTTTTATGATGTTATGACATATAGACATCGTATGAATATGTAAACTACACAGGATCTGCATGATCGCAAGAAACAGACGCCTTGGGACGACAAACGTGATGTCGTCGTAGCATTCAGATTAAATTATCGTTGCTTAATTCTGGTATCAAAGTGATTGAAGTGGGAAATATTTCCACCTTATTTTAAAAAAAAAAAAAAATTATTTAAAAAAATTATAAGACTCTCTCAAGGTTAAGGGAAAATCAACTATTTTATTTCTATAAATTTAAGTATTCAATAACTGAAAATATTAAAAGCTGGAAGCCCTTCATTTTCATCACATAAGAATTTCACACAATTTTAGCCAAATGTAAAGTCCAACAATGGCCGTCCAATTTTTTCCCAGTAAACTAGCTTTTTCTCAGTGCTGCCAATTGAAAAAAGGATGACCAACTCTAAATTTTATTTTATCTTTGAAAAAAAGAGCCCATTGAGCAAAGCCATCTACTTCCTTTGTTCATGAAAGAATGTTTCATTTGTTATGTTGTAGGGCCAACTTGTTTAATCTCTTGACCTATTTCACAATGGTTTTTTTTCATAATTTTGACATCATTAAGAATAATTATTTTTACGTTCATAATTTATGGTCTGTTTACACAAACTACTTTGTTTTTTTATAATTACAGACTGACTAAAAAAAGGAGTAATTTGCATAATGATGTTAATATTTTTGGGGGCGTTAATATGTAGTTTTTCATAAATCAAGAATGATTTATATAAATAATATTGATTGTTTAGTAGTTATTTGTATAACTATTCAAAATGCAAGAATAATCCGTGTAAATAGATCATAAATTAGGGAATATAAACATAGTTATTCTAAAAACATATAGTGGTAATCTGTGATAAGTTTATTGATGGTAAAAGAAAAAAATTACCAGATGATATATCATATATTTTGCTAGCAATGAAGATCAAAAGAGAACTATACAACATATTATCTTGAATGGTCAATACACGACAAATACACAGCGACAATTAAGTATTACTTCTAAATACTTTTTGAGCCAGTTAAGAGAGTATTTTTAAAACATCTTATAAATTCATACATTTTATAAAGTATTTTTTAAAAAAAAAGCTTATAATATGTTAGTAATCATGATTTTATAATGAAATTGAAGAGATTTGTTGAATCTCAATCCCGACTTATTTTAAAGAATCTCATACAGCTCCAAACAATCGTATTTTTTAATCTTATAATCCCATTCTCTGAAATCTTTACCAAACATTTTTTTTAATATGTTATAAATTTTCCAACATCTAATCTCATTCAAACACCATCCAAACATATTGAATTGCAAAGGAGGGAATATTGTATTGTTTTCTCACACATAGGAATGTAGCATAGGATACCTTATCTTTTCACAATCCATACCCCTAAATATTATGAATTTAAATAAAAGAAAAAAAAAGGTAAACATTTAAGTAAATTTAAAGCTTCTCTTTAATGTCTTTCCTAATAAAAGAGGATTGATCATCAAAATTAGAATCCAAGAACACCCCTTTTTTCTAATTAATAATAATTAAATAATTTATGACTTGGACTCATAATGGGACCCACTTCAATAAGAACGTTGGAATTTGTTGAAGTAAAACTTTGATTTTCCCTTTTCTTCCCCCTCCCCTTTATTAGACCGTTGGAAGCTCCCTTTCTTTTAAAAACCAAAGTTAGAACAAACACACAGAACTCTAAATTTCACCAACAAATCGTTTCAATGGCGGAGACCAGTGGCTCTCTGCTTCTACAGAATCAAACCCTACACTTTCTGCACGCAGCCCTTGATCCCAAATCTCTGATTCCTTATCAATTCCCCGATTCCCACGAACCCCAGTTGCTGCAGCTCACGACCGAGAGTTTCATCATGGAAAGAGGGCCCAGATTCAAAGAGTACTCTGATCTCAGAGACAGAAAGCTGAGGATGAGGAATCTGACGGAACAACAAACCCCAGAGAAAGAAATAGATCAAAGGGTTCAAAATCGATCGGTTCTGACCCCACCAAAGAAGCAGGTGAAATTCAACTCGAACTTCACAACTCCGCCAAGGCGGCCGAAGGCTCCCTCCGCTTTGGCTCAATCGGTGCCGGATTTCTCGTCTGCTCTGCGGAAGGAGAACCGGAAGCCGGTGTCGGCGCTGCCTCCGGTGGCGGAGAGGTCGGTGACCCCGCCGGCGGGGTTGTCGAAGAGTGGGGGGATTTACGGGAAGGTGGGAGGAGGGAGCAAGTCTGCAAACTCCGCGGAGAAAAGGAGTGGGGGACTGATGGCGAGGAAGAGCTACGCGAGCATGGAGGAGTTGAAGGGGTTGGCTGCAGCTGCGCATAAAGAAATCAATGGAGGGAAAAATGGTAGAGGAATTGCCAAAACTGTTTTGGGGTGCAGACAGTTTTAAGTTTCTTGGCAGCCAATTTATTATTATTATTATTTGGCTTTGGCATTGATTATTATCACTTTTTCAAATTTTTGGGTGTTGTGATTGATAAAATGATGGATTTCATACTACACTTTGTGTATAGGGGAGGGAGCTTTTTGCAGTATGATACTATGATTGTAAGTTATTTGATTGGAATATATTTTGCTAGTGGATTCCCATAATAATTATGAGTCTTTGCTCATGTGATTTTTTTTTTTAAATTACACTACTTTGATCAAACTATACTGATTTTTATACTTTGTCATCTAAGTGTTTTTTTTATGTCGACATTATCATGCACTTTGTTTATCTTAAGGTAATACAACAAAATCCAACATATACCAAACTAAACTAAGTCTTGCATGCCTAAAATTGTCCTCTTGAATTGAGTGCACATTTGTGATTTCCATTCTTTTTCAATTTTCTGTGTTTTTCCAAGATTTCTTTTTCACCACAATACACATTCACAATATGAAACGGTTAAAATTTCTCGGTTGGAAGATTAGACAATCACTTATCTTAATAGTAGCACCCAAAAGATACAACAGTTTGTACAAATTGATAGATACCATGTTTCCTTGGAGTTAGCTTTGGTTGTTGCTTTAACTGTTGAGGACTTGATGAACTGGTGAAATCCATTCACAGCTGAGTTCAGCCTAATAGTTCCAAAGATCTCTCACAGTTTCATCCAACAAAACCTGGAATACATGTCGGCTGATCTCCATACCGGTCTCAAACGCTTCGTTCTCACACTGTGTCCATTCTCCTAAGGAATGGGTCATCTCCTTTTCGATCACCTCATCAAGACTGAACCTGGATAAGTCCTCCCACCTTCTGACAACTTCCACAATCTCAAAGATCAATGTGTTAGTAGTGTTCATGCGGAGTGGCAATTTTCTAGACACTTTCGATCCAGCTTTAGGGTATCCTTCCAAACATGAGCCCAGATGTTCTATTATCGAATCAAGAACAAATCCTTTAAGTTGATTCACCTCTTTACCATCCTCAATCCCAAGAGAACTGCCGAAATTCATCCAAAGAAGGCTTGCAAGTGTATCCAATTCATCGAGGAGCAAATGCTTAATTGGGAAGCCTCTTCTGAGGACTGAACCTGAAAGTGCTGCAT
>NC_026157.1:2414608-2415892 GCF_000512975.1 Sesamum indicum
CAAGGACCTCCTTTGCTTGGTCAAGCTTGTCTTCTTTCAAACCACAAATAGCAAGGTCGCTGCAGCATAAAATTTCAGAAACATTGTTGAGGATATCAATAACCAACTCTTTGCCAGTTGTCTTTGTCGAGGCTGCAGAATCGAAAAGCTCGGAATCAAGGGTAGGCAATCGCGGTCCATGATAGGAGCAATACAGAGATTCAGAGAGTGGTTTATAGCCTGAAAAGTAAACTTAACATTAGAAATGCTAACAGTAACACAAAGACTTGAGCTACATTACAGAAAATTGAGCAAATAACAGGAATTTTGGAGCAAAAGTGTGGCACTAAAGTAGCTCACCTTGGGTTTCATCTAGACTGCTAGATGGACAGCTCTCAGTAGAAAATTGAGTTTCAAGAACTGATCCCGGGCTTGGTTGCTCACTCTCAAGTTGTTGGTCAAAAGACAGCTTCACTGCCATTACATTTGCCTGAATAGAGAGACCAATTTAAGTATGCAGAATTTAAAAATGTGACTAGACCATAACCGAGTATGGCAGCAAAATCAACTCAAGTTTAAATCTAGAAGCAAAGATCAAAAGAACAAACCTAAATTCAAATCAAAATCTGACACCCGATGATCTGTACAAGAAGCTACTAATTCCACGAGTAACAGGTCTTTTCAAGCTATGTTCACTAATAGACGAGGTCTTGCCAGCAAATTGTTCCTAAAGTGCTAAGACAGTTGCAAAGCAGCCATAAAATGACCTGTAAATAAGATTTCTTTTTCGTTTTTATAACCTTTTAAGCCAGTTTAGCCGAGTATACCGGTAAGAGGATAAAACAAATGGGGGAGCAATAATTTTGTGAACAATCTGATGACCCCATAATAAACTCAAGCAATTCTCTTCATTCTGATTTATGATTCCAAAAATCAAGGGCATGGGAGGCTAAGTCAACAAGAGGAATAACTATACATTCTTATTTCAGGTGTCACTTTTATTTTCTAGAGGCCTATGATATTAGTAGAGCATTCCACGGAGAATATGGATCACATGTTTCATTTACTTAACCTGTCAGTTTTTGGAAATCTGAACAAGCTCCTAATCTCATTGATGGTATAATAATTGCCCAAAATGAATAGTGCATCAAGGAGATAACGTGTTCTGAATTCATGACTAAATAATCTAGTCATTCCAACTAGAAACATTTTCTCTGACCTGCGAACTGGTGATAAATGTTGACTTAGACAAATGGCTTTGATCACACCTACTATTTCTCCCATCAGATGCAGCTGGTATGGTAA
>NC_026157.1:2415902-2418795 GCF_000512975.1 Sesamum indicum
AGTTAAGGCAGATATTAGCTCCTGTAGAATCATAGCAGTAGTCTTTTTAGGTGCATTGCTTCCTACATCCTCCCCTTGGGAAGTCAATTCCTTCAACTTTTGTTCCAGAAGTGGACCCAAGGCATCTTGACTTAAAGGGAATGGTTTTTCAAACCTTGCCCTTCTACCGTTTTCTTGTGATGGTGATTTCTGTAAACTGTTATGACAACGTAAATCATTTGGAACCCTTTTCTCTGCAACCTCACGGATTCCAGTCTTCTGCTTCACTGGAGAATTAAATGTGAATGAAACAACATTATTGTTCATCTGAACACTGTCAACTGTTCTTTTTTGTAGATGGAGCAATCCACTCCTATTACGCTGGCGGTTAATCACATGAAGGTTATCTCCCAATTGTCTCCCAGGCATTGCATGAGGAGAACCAAAACTTTGTTTATCACTGGTGGAGCTCATGAAGACAGAAGTTTCACCTTGTTTAGAGATGTTAGTCGGCCTCCTCTTTCGTCCTGGTGGCACCGACTCATTCAGTCTGTTGGCAATTCTCTTTTCTGATTCAAATTTACCATTGTCCATTCTGGCAGGGGACCGCGACCTGGTACTAAAGCTTTGATTAGCTGAAACAAAATCTTTTGCCCCGTTCATCACTGTTGCTGTTGATACTTTGCCACTTGTTGCACTGTTCAACTTTGATCGAGGAGGGACTATATCCCTTGCCCGCAACATCTGATTTTGGATTTGTGTTTTGCGGTTAGGACTAAGAAATATAGGCACGCTGGTTGGAGGCTTGCACTGTTGGCTGCCGGCATGCTGCTGAATCTGTCCACTAAAAGGAGTCTTACATGATGTAAAATTAACATGAGATTGTAAATTGTCAACAACTGGAGCTGCAACTGCCGGGTAGTTATCAAGCAATTCCTCTCCTAACTCTTGGTAAAATGCAGAATTTCCTGGCTTGCTTCTTTCCAACCCTTGACAGGAGGATCCAACACAATGGGAGGAGGGCGAGGCAAACACTAATGGTTGTTCACTGGCTCTAGGTCTATCCAGCAAATAGCCACAATTTCTGCATGGCTGTCCCTTTGCATCAACACTTGCCAAACCATCAGAACCCTCCAATTTGCTTGATAACATGTGTGTCCTTTCCTCCACAACAGTGTTATGTGGAGGATGACGCAAGGTGTTTGAGTAAGTGAGAGCACACTTCAATCTACTTGTTTGCAACCCAGGTTCCAAGATTCTAGTTGCTGCACCAATCAGTTTAGATGAATTCTTCCTTGGAATATGTCTAGGACTTTTCACTGGAGAAGGTAGTTTGGGATGATGCTTTCTTGATTTTGATAGAACATTCTTAAAGGGCAGCTTCTCAGAACCAAGTCTAGTTATCGGCAGCCTTTCGGAAACACTTGTCCTCTGAAGCTTTTGAGGCCTCAATTCATGTTTAACCCCTCCTTTCTCCACCGTCACCTCTTCCCTCACATCGTCGTCGACAAATTTCTCCGCTTTCCCGCTAACAAAACCAGAAGCCGAAACTTTCTTCGACTTCTCTCGATGTAATGCTGGCATAGACTCCAGACCCATGAGCCTGGCAACCAATCCAGGAACACGCATTTCATGCTTTTGCTCATGATCATCATTAGTAGCCCCATTATTATTCTTCGCAGTCGGAAAACCACCACTATTTTCATCAGCAATCTATATCATGTACCCAACACAAAGCGCTAAGTGCAAACATATCAAAACAAAAAGCATTCAGCATTAACAATCAACACATACCAATCGAAGCTTCGGCTGCTTCTCATCCCCACCAAATTTCTTTGAAGCTTGTCTCAAACGAACTAAACACACCAATGCAACAAGCACAAGCAAATGATAGTAATCAATACCAACATTAAAATAAGACACCATAATTTTTTCCAAAAGGGCAGCAGAAAGAACCATTTCTCAGAAACACTAACCTGGTGGCAGCAATTTCTTGGAAAATAGCTTCTTCTTTGCGAATCTACGGTTCCAATCAAAAAGCTGAAAGAAAATACCGACACATCCTCCTGGCCTGTGAGGTTTCTTCTCCACAACAGCTAAAGAAGACGCCGTCTTCTCCAATGTGTCATTCATTCCTCCCAAAAAAAAAAAAAAGGAAAAATCTAACCCAAAACCCACCTCCTAAAACAATCAAGAAACCTCTCCCTCACAAATCCCAATCATCGTTCTTCACAAAAATTCGATCTAAGTAAGAAATATACCCAAATTCCCTTTTCGATAAGCACCCGAAAACAAAAAGGCTACATACATTAGCAATCTCCTTTCTGTTCAAAGCGGCACATTTTCTTCTCCCTCCCAAGAGACAGAGTCAAAAGGCAGCAAAAGAATTACCCAAAATGAACACATTCGTGACAACGCCACATCCCATGCGTGAGATACTTTCACAAGAGAAGCCCACTAAAAAACACCCACAAAAATTCAGATGATGAACAGTGGTGAGAGGATATTACCATTGTGCGCCTCATTCACGCAACGGGTAACTATTAGAAACAGAGGTCTGAAACTGACAGCAGATGCATAGAGAGCGTAAAGGAAGGAAAGACCAGGCAAGTCTGTGTATATATATATATACACTCGAGACCTGGATGTGATTATGAATCAGGGGAGTAAGAAGCACAATCATATGAAAATAAATGCAGACATAAATTAATAAAGAATCTCGATAGTACAAGAAAGCGAGAACGCAAGAATGTGTTTTTTCTTTGCTTTTTGGGGAACCCAAGAAAATTGAAAATGAAGCTCGAGGGGATTTTCCTTCCTTTGTTCTTCTGAGCAATTTGCAGCTGACAAAGCTGTGCTGGTGAAAACGGCTGCTCTCTGCAATTTCACTGCTGTTGAGCAGTGAGGAAGCGAG
>NC_026157.1:2418805-2454728 GCF_000512975.1 Sesamum indicum
GTGGGGGGGGGGGGGGGTGTGGAGCGTAGGATAAGACGGAATGGCGCTAAGATGAGCACCCACGCGCACTGTTACATTTAGGTCAACATTGATTCATGAAAAATACACTAGTCGTAGTGTGTGTGTGTGTGTGTTGGGCCACTGTGAGACATTAATATTTGGGACCTTTTTGTTTCAACTTGTCCTCTTTATTTCTTTCTTCTTCTTTTTTAATTATTATTATTATTATGTTTAAAAAAAATATGGCTTTATTACTTATAATTTATCAGTTGACAACACCATCCACCTCTTGATTTTAGAACCCATGAAATTCTAACTTTTCTTTAATTTTATTTTTAAATTCAGCAATCAACGTAAAATAAGTTGAAAAAAATAAGACTAATCGTCACGTGAAACTATTGAACTGGTCCTGACTGGCACATGTCAATCACTCGAGAAGAACAAATTAGTGGATGAAATCATACTTCCACAATAGTTACGAGAAATCAAGTATGTAAGTATCTCCAAACGGGAGCTGTAAAAATCGAAAAGAAAAACCCATTCATTAGCTAAGAACGTAAAGCTTGCACCATTTACACTCCAAAAGTCATGTTCTCTCGGTCGAAAATCCCACTGAAATTAAAATCGTAATGTTAAAAAGTCGAAACGGACAAATACTATATTTGATGGGTTTTCGATCACACCACATACAGTATTAAATACAAAAAATTATTTACTAATTTATATTTTTATAATTCAAGAACATGTGTCTTTATTTTTTGAACATTAGGGACGTGTGTAATGTAATTTGTGAGGAAAGTCAAAAGTGCGACTACTTAGTAAATAGTCATTGGCGGAAATGAAATAGGAAAAGGTGGGAAATGGAGAGTGGGTTCGAGCGACGACGTCGTCGTCGAGTCTACGTCTGTCTGCTATCTTGCGCTGTCGTGATGCGCAAAAGTTTTGTCTGGGAGCGTATGTTTTGAATTCCCATGCGGGTAATCCCACCCGCAGAGACTGCAGAAGCATCAACACTCGCGCGCATCTGCTAGATTTTGGGACACGCGTCGGTCGCAAATAGCGCGTGAACACGACTCCATCTGGACGAGTTCGTGAGCTTTGGGAAATTGAAACTGACCGCTTCCTAATACACATTTTCTCCGAATTTGGGTTTGTGAAAGAATGAATACATAATTGGACATGACACGTCTACATATATATATATACATATATAGCAGGTGGATTAAAATTAAATAATTTTGACTGAATAATAATTTTTGATGATTTTAAATTTTTTAATTATAAAAAAAATTTATTGATTGGAGAATTTTATTTATTTTAAATTAATAATTAGTTTTTATTTATCTACAAAATCATCTACAAAATATTTTAATTATCACAAAAAAATCATATTGATTAGAAACATCATCTATTCTAACCCACCCGCAGAGACTGCAGAAGCATCAACACTCGCGCGCATCTGCTAGATTTTGGGACACGCGTCGGTCGCAAATAGCGCGTGAACACGACTCCATCTGGACGAGTTCGTGAGCTTTGGGAAATTGAAACTGACCGCTTCCTAATACACATTTTCTCCGAATTTGGGTTTGTGAAAGAATGAATACATAATTGGACATGACACGTCTACATATATATATATACATATATAGCAGGTGGATTAAAATTAAATAATTTTGACTGAATAATAATTTTTGATGATTTTAAATTTTTTAATTATAAAAAAAATTTATTGATTGGAGAATTTTATTTATTTTAAATTAATAATTAGTTTTTATTTATCTACAAAATCATCTACAAAATATTTTAATTATCACAAAAAAATCATATTGATTAGAAACATTATCTATTCTGAGTAGATTCAATATTTATTTGTATTTATCTGAAATCATATCTCCAATATTATAATTGCATTATTTAATTATAGAGAAACAAATCTTCTTGGTTGAAACATAATTATAGTGTTTGGATTCGTTTTTCGAGTATTTTGTTGTATTTTATAGAGACAGAGAGAGAAAAACAAAGATAAATAAGCATGTGTTAAAAATAGTATGTATATTTGGATTTGTTTAAAATAAGTATTGTATGTTTAATGTTGTATTTGATAAATAAAATTACTGTTCATTGTCAAATCATGTTTATATATATATATATTTATATATATTTATATATGTGTGTATATATATGTATTTATGCTAAAACAGTTAAAAACACCTAAATAAGGTGTTTTTAAATGATGACAAATATTAGGTATGTTTTGCCTCATCCCAAAAATAACTTGAAAATGAAAACATAGTAAATCTATTTTAAGTATATTAAATATTTATTTTATATTTTCCCAAAATCTTATTTCTAGCATTGTCTATTTTAAATATTTTGTACTTTATCAATTTAATTTCGTCCATTCAATTTTTTTTTTATAGTTTAATTTTTTATTTTATTTTTCGATCTACTAATGATGTTTTTACAGGATGGAAAGAATGACTTCATTTTAATTTTTATGTAATTAATTTTTTGAAATATAAATATAATTATACTAAATATAACTCATTAACAAAAGTTCCTACATTTCCCCATTTTATATGATTCTATCATACTTGTTTTATATTTATTTTTTTATAAGTAAGATTTTTTTAGATTATATACTTTAATATAGTTTATGAGAAAAATGAATTATATATACCAACAATACATTTTTAACTAATTCTTTATTTTTTATTTTTATATAGGACTGAATATATATAAAGTCAATTTGCCTATTCAAAACTACTATATTTTACCCATTAAAAATAAAAAATTTATTGTGTGTATTCATTTATAACACCATATATTATAAAAAAAATTATTAATTTAAAAAATAAAAAATATATAACCGTGCATAGCACGAGTTTTACGCTAGTTCAATATATATGCATAAACAAAATTTTAAAAATATAAATAATTAAATACTATTTATTAAAAAAATTATTATAGGATAAATAATAATATGAAAATAATTATGATAAAAATAATAATTTTTTAACAAAATATTTGGAATAAGACAAAGAGAAAAAAAAAATTGATTGAAAATGCAGAATAGAAAAAGAGAGACACTACAGTCTAAAAGAGTGATCTCCCTGTATATATATTAGTGTGTGTGGCACATCAAAATTTGTGTGCAATTAATTTAAATATTAAGATATAACTATTACATTTTTAAATTATATATTTTAGTTAAATAAATAAAAAAATATTGAAAAGATAGAGGTTGTGAATAGTTATTTAAAAAAAAGTATGGAAGAAAAAATATGAAAGTTGAGAGAAAAAAAAAAAACTGTTGAATTATTAAAAAAAAATGACAGACCAAAAGAGGGAGAGACGCCAATTAGGTGTTCTCTCTTAATATAAAGGTATAAATTATAAATTTAATTCAAAATTTATAGACTGTTGAATTAGAAACACACGAACGTGGTATGTAGTTTACTCGTAATAGTATTTTTTTTTTTTTGGGGGGGAATATATTAGTTGAATTAGAAATATTGATGTGTTGAATTAATGTTTGAATTTGAATATAAAACAATATAGTAATGAACGAATTCTATTAAATAAATAAATAAATTAGGAACACACAACCATTTAATTTATTATTAGTGATTTGCGGTACGCTCTATGTGTTAGCGTAATTCTTTAAAATATTATTTAAAATAAGTTATTTATTACTATTTATTTTTTAGCTCAATTATTTTTATTTAAAAATAATAATATTTCAATTAAAGTCACAAGGTGACATTATTATTTTAGTACTAATTATGAAATTACGAAATATGTATGTATTTTGTTTCATATCAAATTAAGACACAAGCATAATTTATAAATACGTTAAATCTCTTTCTTGTTGTCAGATAACGCTTTAATAACCTTCACTCATATTTCCGAAAATGATTGGATGGTGATACCTTATTCCTATAGAAAATATGCTAGCATCATGACTCATATTTAGGAATGTATACGAGGAGAATTGGGACAGTTTAGGTAATTCTTTGAACTAAATCCAGTGTTTGCTATATTTAAAAATTTCTGTCCAAGTTCAACTCGACAATCATCAAAATCGTACTTTCCGTAGACCTAGCTCAAGAAAATGACCTAACAAGAGATGACTGGCCCAAGACACATGTTTAGTCATCCCCACGTGGCATACACCTGGATCGCCAAGTTTACCCCTTAGCCGACAAGGAAAAATACAAGTCAAAAGAGGTTTCCTCAAAGCCCCAGACTCCTGATCAGGAAGACTCCTTGTTGATTAGGCGTTCTGACCAGTGAAGATCCCCCTCAACTTGGAGGTTGACTTGCATCAACAAAATTAATATATAAATATAATATAATATATAACATATAATAATATATTTAATATAATATAATTAATAATAATAATAATAATAAAAATTCGATATTCTGTTCGGTTCGATCACCGAATGGTGATAAAAAAAAACAGAACAAAAAAATTGATTTTTTCTTTTTTTAAAAAAATGAAAACTGAACCGAATTTTTTAATTTGATTCTCGGTTCGAACCGAATTTTCGATTCGACCAGTTTAATCGAACTTTGTACACCCCTACTCTCTTTTGTTCTAAATTTTGGCGGGTATGCAAGCAGTCTGAGGAAGCGCGAGAAGACTTGAGGGATACCCCTCTCGTCCTTAAAAGGAGGAGGGGAGAAGTCTAGAAGAATGCCTTGCGGAGCTGGTTGGGGGGAAGTGTGCCCAAAGAACTTATTCTAGCTTGTTTGGAGGAATACCGGAGGGTAGTCCTTGGAGAAGGAAAGACAGACCGTTTTTCCTTAAACTCGTTGGATGCAGAGATCCTAATAGGGGATCTGGAAAGAGGGGTCCTCGGCCCCAGTAAGCATGATTATGCATTAATTTGTTAAACATAATATTCTTTGTCAAGAAGAAAGAATACAGTTATGATTATAAGTAAACAAAATAATTAAGCATAAGGAGAAATACAAGATATCCAGGGAGTCTCCCAAGAGTTCTAGGACTCAAGCAAAAGTACCCCATAAAGCTTTCATCAATTAAGGGCTAACAATTAGAGGGGCTCTCGTTCAGAGTGGTCAACAAAGAAGACAAGGCTGTACCTATGCCCCGATATTTATAGAGGGAGGAGCCTCTATCCAATGGGGGGGGGGGGGGGAAACAAAAAAGAAACTATTCTTCCAATGCTTTGGAGGGCTGGGGGTAGGCAAGAAGAACACCTCCCACCAAGGCATAAAGTGAAAAAAATCCATTTCAACACGTTTTAATCGTAAAACACTGAAAATATTGGCAGTGACAAGGGACCCAAGCGAAAAATGATATAAAAACCAGCCAAAACCCTAAAAAAGTTAGGGACAAACTGGTTCAAGGGCACTTGAAAGAGACGAACAACATCAGCATAAAAAGAGAAAATGGGAAAGCGTAAGCCTGACTTTTAATGAAGAAACACAAACAATCCGGAGGAGGAGAATGGGGGCGACTAAGTAGGGGAGGGAGTATAAATAGTGAAAAATGGGGGAATATGAAATTCACTTATCAGCTTATCAATGACAGAAGTTTTAAGAGTAGAAGACCCCCAATCTACTGGCGATTGGAACACCTCCCTCTCCTTTTCCCTCAGGGGAAGACCCTTCCCCTTCGTTTTCCCTACCTCATCTTCTTCAGTTTCCACATCTATTAAATGACGAGCAGTCGTTGCTGCCTACTGTAGGCTTCGCCTCTGGCCACTTGGGAACCTAGACGAGCCAGGGCCCATTCTCCTCGAAGTGGGCTCTGAGGGCTCATCGCCTAGGAAGGTCTCCTTAACAAATCAGACGGATTCGTTTGAAGATGCCATAAAAGGGTGTCAGAAGAAAATCATAAAAGAATTATGGAGAAGGGAGGGGAATACTAATAAAGTTTTGGAAGAAACCTTTATTCTTCAAGAAGGATATGCGGAAGGAAGATGGAGAGAAAGGAAGTTATACTTTGATCAAGGACGTGGGAGGGGAGAGTTAAACCCGTCCCACTATAACTGCTCTTTATTGGGCGGTTACTTGACAACTCAGGCGCGAGGGGAGGGGGGGAGGCGGTTATCAAATGCTACTCCTAGAGCAGCAAACGTGATGACTAAGAGTAGTCCTAGCCATAATTCCCTTACTGACAAGAGACAGGGCTCAGAGCCCCAAATTTTAAAAAAGAAAGCAAAAAGCGGGAAAAAAGAGCAGGAATTAAGAAGGGGGGCACCTAAATCATTGACTGCTCCCAAATGAAAGGGGGTACCCCTCTCAAGCACAAAAATAACTCCTACCACAACTCCTTCTTAGAGTGGGAGAGACTAAATGATGCATATGACACCAAAAAATTCAGCCCAAAAAAGAGTAAAAGAATCCAAGGCCCCCCTTAGTCAACCCAACAACCCACGAAAAAAGTGACAATCCAAGATATTTGTAGACCTAGCCTAAGAAAGTGGCCTAACAAGAGATGACTAGCATAAGACCCATGTTTAGACATTCTCATGTGGCATACACCTAGATCCCCAAGTGTACCCCTTAGCCAATAAGGAAAACACGAGTCAAAGGACATTTCCTCAAAATCCCAGACTCTTGGAATAGGACGACTCCTACTTTTGCACGTATCAATTATTATTATTATTATTATTATTATTATTATTATTATTATTATTAATAATAATAATAATAATATCATCATCATTATTATTATTATTATTGCGGCTAAATGCAGTCTATGCGGTTTACATAAACATAAATCAAACCTGAGTACACGTACCCTTATTTTAGGAACGCTCAAGTACTGGTCTAATGTAAAGATTGTTCACAAATTCGAGTTTTAGGAAAAAAGTCGGGACCAACATTGATCTTTTTTTATTTAGAAAAAAGACCCAAAAACGTTACCCGTATTTCAAATGTATTCATTTTCTATGTCAGCAATGGTTTACATGTGATGAAGATCCACATGCCAAAATTGTGGACAAGAGTGCTCCAAAAACACTTATTTCACCTTCGACCTACCTGATATACCCTTTACGTACAGGAGATGAGGGATGATTCATGTAGGCTGTGATTCGGACCTCCACATTGGTACGAAGAAACTGGTTTGTTGCTTTAACAAATAGTCTGTTGATGTGTCTTTTCTTAGTGAAGTGTTGTTGATGGGTAAGGCTGAGTGTTGAATTTCTATTACTGGACTTCGTCTCTGATTTCGACAGAGTTTCAATGGACTCATGCCCTTTATACGATACGTTAATAAAAACTTGGACATCTTTAAATAAATTGATGCTCATAAGTTGTCGTAAAAAACGCAGTACATAAGATAAGTGAAAGCAAAAAATGGATACCTACAAGAAAATGTTTGGTTTTTAGTTAGGGGCAATAGTTGTCGGGAAGTAAAACTCAACATGTATGAAATTTTTTTGGAATTTAATTTTATTTCTGTTTAAAATTGGACGGAAAAATGAATGTATAACGCCAAAGAGATCAAAAAATATATATATTATTTTTATTTACTCTATTACTCATATATATATATATATGATATCCATCTAGTTTTATTTTTTATTTCCTACTAATAATATCGGTACATAATTTTTTTAATAAAGATAACCAAATCACCGAAATAACTACTTTGCATCGTCGATCATTAGTAATTTTTATTTTATTTAAGTTGAATAGTAGAAAATAAATGCATAATCAACATTTTGATGGATATTTTTATTAAAAAAAAATAATTTTATTCTTATTTGACGAATAATTTTACTAATAAAAAACCTATATAAATTATAATGCATAATCTGAAAAGTCATTTTGATCAGTTCATCACAAAAATTAGATGAAAATCTAACAGAGCAATGGAATGTGCTCGTCATTAGATGGATGTTAAAAGCATGTGATATTTATAATTTTTCAAACAACGAGAAAATATTTATTATTATACTATACCTCCGAAAAAAAGGGTTATAAATTATTCTATTTTTCATGACAGCTAAACAATATCTGTGGCAAAACTCTTTTATAATTATGGTATGATGCTTTGCTTAAAAAGAAAAAAGTATTATGAATTACGATTTTACCCCTAATAAATTAGTATGAGGCTCCACACTTGGAACAAATTAGCATCAAATTTATGGAGGCAGCGGTCCCCTACAACTGAAATATAGTGTAGTGTACACCAAATAGCCACTAATTATTATTCACCTTCTGTTCTACCTCCCATCAACTGGTCAACATATTGATCCATTGGCCCCTGTAGATGTTCCAAACTTTATAAATTTTGGGGTAAATTACAATGATTTTTTCTGAAATGATATGTAATTATGAATATTTTTTTATTATTTAAAAAATTATAAATATCCTCGATGAAATTATGTAATTTTTGGATGAACGTATGAAATTGTCAACTATGGTCTTACTGTATTTTTTTTTTTAAACAGAAATTAAAATTTTATAATAAATCGGATGGAGTGGATGGAATTTTTTTAAAAATTATAAAAAAATTATTCACTTAGTCAATAAAAAAATTAAAATTTTAATTCTTACTCCACAAGGGCATTTTGGTGAGTTCACCACAAAAAGTAGATGGAAACCTAATGGAGACTAACGGAATGGGGCTGATTATTAGACTACAGTTAAAATCAAGTGGGTACTGGTAATTTTTTCAAACAACAAAGAGGTATTCATAATTATGTCAAATTTTAGGAAAAATTGTTGTAATTTACCCTAAATTTTATAAATTATATTAAGATTAGAAAATAAATATTTAGAATTTTGTAAATTCTTTTATTTTTTTAAAGTAAGTTCAATTCATTTTTTTAATAAAATCTTTTAAAATTTTAATTTTAACATTTAAGAGATCAAAACTCCCTCACATTTTTGTAAGTATTTTCACTTATGTCCTTTAGAGAATAGACATTTCTTTTCCCTCAAAGCAAACATATCTATTCAGATTATTATTGAGGTAAAATTATATTTTTGGTCCTATAATTTAGATCATTGGTGTTTTTGATTTTATAACTTATTTTATTTATACATTTAGTCCTTTTTTTTAACTAATTTACTCTTGAGTAGATCACATTTGGTCCTTTTATGACAAATGTAGTCTTGTGTTGACAATTTTGATCCTAACAACTTATAGTTACATGACAAAAAAATGAGATATATTATAGTGTGAGGGGGACGAAAATTGTCAATACATGACTAAATTTGTCAAAAAAATTTCCAAACGTGAGACGCTCAGACAAAATTCATAAAAAAGGACTAAATGTGCAAATAAAATAAATGATAGGACCAAATTCGCTAACGACCTAAAGTTACAGGACAAAAAATATAATTTTGCCTATTATAAAATCTAATAGTTTAGTCATTAGTGGCATTTGATTCATCATTATAATACTAGTCGTTATGACACGTGTCCCTGCGTGCATATAATAAATAATTGCTTATGTTCTAACATATAGTATAAATAAGGTAAAATATATAAACTAACACACCATATTTTAAAAAAAGAAATAAATACATGAATAAAATAATACTAATTTAGGGATATTATCGATTAAAAAAAAATTGGTGAGTGAAATTTTTATATTAGTATAGATAGATAATTTAGATCATATTGATGAGAAGAAGAATTTGAGTAGAAGTGGTCGAAAATATATAAGGATATTTTTGGTACTCCAAAAAATTAGTGTTACGGTGTAAGTAACGACTACTTGTTAGTGAAAATAGAGTTTTCTTTTATATAATATAGATAAAGAGCTTTTTATGCCAAACACCTTATATGATTACATCCTATAAATTCTGAGAACTTATCCAAACACTTTAAAATTTTATTTTTAAAATAAAATTCAACATTTTTAAGATTTTAAAATATTTTATAAAATGTACACAACTTATAAGATATTTGAAAAAAGATTAAGAGTGAGCGTATACAAATTAATAATTTAGATGAACTTATACTTTGTCTTTTACAGATTAAAAAAATAAAATATTAGTTGAATTTATTCTTATATAATAAATTATAGATCATAAAATAATATTACTTAATGAAAAAATTAATAATTTAGATGAACGCATACTTTGTCTTATACAATAATTTTAGATTGCACATTATGTCTTATTAAAATTATGTACATCTAAAGTGATGGTTATTTTTAATACATAATTTGGGACACTTATATAAGATACAAAATTAAAAATAATACCAACAAATAATTTTTCTAATTTCTCTTTAATTTTAGCATTTATTCAATTAATTTTTATTAATTAAATTGTGCAGGGCAGGTTTGGCGGGTTGTGGGACCGGGCAAAAACTCAGTTGTGGGAGGGCCGGGCCAGGGTGAGATTATCCTGGGCAGGTCTCATGTTCGGGTAAATCCGCTCCAGACTCGCCTCATTTTCTATTCACCAATTTTCCTCTTTTGGCGAAAAGATGTGTTCTGAGAATCAGTAGCACAAAATCACGACCATGGGCACTAGAAAAGACGGCAATTTTGCTCTTAATTATAGCGGTTATGTGTTACTATATTCACTTTAGGAAATAGAGCAGAATCAGTCGGTTGAGAGTCAGATTTTTTGCGAAAGCTCATTAACCATATGGAGATAAGAAATCAACTATTCTTTTTAGCTCATTGTGGAGATGGTGATGAACGGAAATCATAGCTTGGGCCTTATCTTGGTTAGATGCTTTTGATTATGTCTCTAAGATTATTTACATTTAAATGAGGGACAGGTCTGAATTATATGATTTATTATAATTGTTAAAAGTAAAAAATAGTGACGGATACCTTATTCTTTTTACTTATTTCGTTACTAATTTGATCGTTAAAGTACTGATATTTTCTCCCTTTTAAAAGCTTGTAACAGCTCAAAAACTTAAACACAATTAATCAAAATCGAACAACTTTTTACTTGCATCGACTAACCTTGTGCACAAAAGGCCATCAAGAGAACTTTGTGACACCAAAACCATCCGTTACCATAAAATTAACAGCGATAGGTAAATATCGCCACCATCTTTATCATTTAAGATCGATGACTTATTCTGTAATATGACATCAATACAATAGTTCTTATGCCAATTAAGTATTTGATGCATGATTTTAGTCGTATTGTTGTATTAATTGAATTAATATATTGTCTAATGGATAAAAATGTGATGTAATTATATATAATTATTATTTAAAAAAATATGAAAATTCAAATATAAATTAACAAAAGATAAGATGGGCCTCTGTTTATTTATAAAAAAATCAATCCTAGATCACATGTAATAGTAAGAATAAATGGCCCACATGAAGAAAAAAATGACAAATCTTGAAGAAAACATGAAAATGAGAGATGACAGTCATATAAAGCTTCTGGAAGTGAAGAAGAGTGATTATGGTTTAATAATGTGATTAATTACTATAAATATAGTAGTAATGAGTGGTGACATGACACCCCCCAACTGCTAATTACCCAGCTCCAGTAAATTACAATCATATTTTCTGAATTCTTGTATTATTATAAATACCTTCTCGTTGTTTGATAAATGATAAATAATTTCATGATTTTAATGTTCTTCTAACAATAAGTCTATTCCATTAGCATGTCATCCAATTTTTATGGTGAACTGATCTTTTTGGATTATAAATTATAATTTATAATTTATTTATTTTATTAGAATTTTATAAAGTATTTTTATAAACTAATATTCTATATAGATTATTTATTTTACTCATCCTCAATTTTTTTAATTTTTTCAAATATTTTTTTTGTTTTTTTAAAAAAATTCTGTAACAGTAAAGTAGTAATGTTCATATCATCATTTCGGAGCTATATAATTATTTTTCATTTAAAGAAAATACTTGTAGTTTTTTCAAATAATGAACGAATATTCGTAATTATAGTAAATTTTAAAAAAAGTGACTGTAATGTACTCTAAAATCTATTGTGTATATTATTTTCATATATATATATATATTGTATTTATTTTATTTAAAACAAAATTATACAAACAACATATATTGGGATAATATCTAGCTAGTGGGGTTTTATTTGAAAATTTGTAAGTCTCTTTTTTGGTTTTATTTTGAAAATAGTTGATAAACATGCATGAGATGTTCTCAAATAAAGTAGCTGCAGATTTAGAGAGTGTTTTATAGAGTGTTGAAAAGTATTTGACAAATTTATAAAATAAAATAAATATATTTTTTAGGTAAAGCTGATAAGATATTGTAAAAAAAAGTTATATTAATTTTTTTGTTCATTAAAAAAATATATTTATGCACACGACAAGAAAGAGTACTATACGCCCTAATTATTAATTAATTTAGAAGAAGATAGAAGGAATTTTCGTAAATGCTGAAAATAAGTACTTACAAACTTACTTATTATTGAAAATAAATTTTAAAAAGTATTTTTGTTTTACAACTTTTTATTCTTGAACGGCTTAAATTGAATTACATTAAGCAAAAATTATAAGCAGTTTTCTACAATAATTTATTAATAAAATTCTAAATATTGAACTGTTTTTTCTTTTTTTTTTTTTTTCAAAAACACTCTAAATTTTTAGTACTAATGTCCTACATCCCATAAAATATAAAGGTAAAATATGAAGAGAGCATCATTGTAACCCTCATATCAAGACCAATTCCTGAACATATCACTGACAGAATCAGGAGAGAGCAAAGAAGAATATAGAAACAAGATGCCAAGAATGTGCGATCAAACACCACAAGACATAACCAAGAAATTAAAAAATAAAAAGAATTAAAGCTGATCAGGACAGCCCTGAAACCAAATCATTCACCTGTTATTCGACATCCCTTTGAAATTCACACTCCCGTTAATTACAACCTTAATCATGCTCTAAACCAACTCTGTTAATCAAGAAATGAACTGAATTGAACAGCATGGCCAAACAGATCTATAGCTAATACTTCTTCTTGCTTCTGTCCTTGCCGCCGGAGAAAATGGAGCCCAGCCCGAAGAGATTCGCCGGCGGAACATTCAACACTGGATTGAATTTAACCCCATTGATGTAGGAAGCATGGCTGTTCTTCTTCAATGGCGGCCTGGACGAGGAGTAGCCAGACTGCGGTTGCTTCTGCGAACTGTTTAGGGACGAGTACTTGAGCAGATTCTGCTTCTGATTATTCGCCAGCGACGAGCGCTTCCCGCTGGAGGTAGAGCCTGTCGAGTTGCTTCTCGATAACAGCGGCAATGGGCAGAGAGTCCGGCCGTAGCCGCTGCCGCAGTTCAAGCTCGCGCTGCGCTTAAACCGCCAGAACGACTTCTGCTTCTCTTCTGATTCTGGGTTTGGGTTCGGGTTCTTCGTTTCATTCACACTCGCGGCGGAACTTCTGGGTTTCTGAGGAGCCGGCGGCGGGAGCGGTGGCGGTGGCGGTGGTTGTTCTTCCAGTCGTCTCGGCGGGGGTAATCTTTTCTTGATTTCAATGGGGAGGATCTTGCCGTCGAAGAAAAGCTCGTCGGCGGAGGAGGATTCTTGATCGAAGCTCTCCCGGAAGACGCAGAAGTCGAAATCAATGGTGGAGGAGGAAGTCGTGCGGATGTACTGCTCGACGGGGACGACGTCGGCCTGAGAAAGATCATGGGAGAAGGAGATCCGGGGGCTCATCCCCACGCTCGGGCTGTCGGGGAATACTTCGATTGCCATTTCCCTGGAATTCCGTTGGAAGTGAAACGAAAACCTGAAAAGACTGGAAATTTAATTGAAGTGAAGAGCCAACACCAACCGTCGTCAAAGTGGACTTATGTGCATGCAAGTTTGATTAATTCTTTGGGAAAAGATGAAACAACACAACCACTCTTGATTGGAACTGACGAAGTATTAATATACGGGGTTTCTTGAAAATTCAAAAAAATTAAAATAAAATAAACTGAAAGACTTTTGTAAGAAATCTTGAAGGAGCTCAAGATAATTACATTTGATTGGTCTCTTTTGAACAAGTTTCTTGGCAACGTGGGGAGATGAAATGTGAATTTTGTGTCTTGATAATAAATGGGAAAGAGACTAGAAAAGGATAGTAGCATTAGTTAAACGGGTCCCGGAGGTGGGATTTTAGCGGTTTGAATTATCTACTGTAAATTGTGTTATATATATTTTTTTAAAATTTTATGTAAATATATGGATGAGATAATTATATATCGAGGTGTAAATGTAATTATCTTTATATATCATGTTTACAAATTTTTACATAAAGTAGGGATGGGACCGGAGCGGAGGGGGTGGGAATGTTGTGGAAATGAAAGAGGAAGACACATGTTTTTGGAACAGTGCTATAACGGGACATAATACGAACATAATGCTGAAACAAACCAAAACATATTTTGTGGCAACATTTGGCACATATATCTGGCAACAACCCCACTTCCACACTCAATCTAACTTTATACACTCTTCCTTCTCTTTCTGTGCTTTACTCACCCACCAAATAAATTTCATTATTCGAATTATATTTGTTTTTATATTTTTGTTATTGAATTTTTTTTGTGTTAATTTATAATCTCAATTTTGTGGAATTTATTTTGTTATATATTATTATTTTTTTTATTAATTTTTCTACTGAAAAAACATCACATGCTATGCATATTTAAAAAATATCACATCATATGACCCTTAAATATTACATGTGCATTGCATGTGACTTTTTTTTTTGACAAAAAACTTGGTTGAAAATTAAATGGCAAAGTGCAAAATTTTGTAAAGTTGAGATGGTAAGTTGACACAAAAAAAAAGTTTAAATGTCAAAGTGTAAAAAGCGATCATAGTTCGGTTGGCAAAATGCAATCAACCCTAACTTAAATACAAGAGAAAATACTACCAATACGAAAAAAATTTACTCAAATCAGATTCGGCAGAATTTGAAGGCTGAAAGGTTTGAATGATTATTGTTGCGTTCAATCTCGATTTTAGGGCTTAAATATAATTTGGGGATTTTCATGTGGAATTTTAAAAACAAACGAGGGACATAACGGTCATTTTAACATTTAATACAAGTTTATCATATGAAATAAACAACTTACTAATCGTTCACTTCAAATTATAATACAATAAAATAAACATCTATTAAATAATCCTGAGTTTTTCAATCATTTATTTAATTACGCATTCAATCAAATACTCGAAGCAAACGGGGCCTAAGAGATATTTATGTAAGTTTTTCTTCATAAATAGGTATTTATGTAAATTACAGTTACAACTTTGAATGATGTAGTTATAATTTTATAAAGTACGGGAGGTTATTGTGTAATTAGATATAAATTCAGAGGACTTTAGTGTAATTTATCATTTTATTTGAAGTTGATAAGTGTCCTTATGCATGAATCTCATCATCCACAATCTTAGGATAATGATTACTTATGTCAAATCCCAACCATTGAGTTTGGGAAATCAGGATTTAGATAATCATACGTTGGTGTTATGTCTCGAATTTCAGGTACAAAATGGATATAGTGCTTTTGAAAAGATGTTGCTTTAGTTATACGGTTTTTCCATAACTACAATATTTTATCATTATAAGATTTGGACTGTCAGATTTAATTAATTATATGACAAGTATTATTATTATTATTATTATTAATTATTTATATTAAGTAATTATAAAAATTTTGATTTTATTGTAATAATGAGTTTTATATATGTATATAGTTTTAATTAATAATAGTTACTATTTAGAATTAGTCACTAGTAAAAATTAGAGAAAAGAATTATGCATAAAGTTGTCATTAAAGAAAATCAGTGATACTCGGGTATGTAGTGATGATATATTAACAATAAATAATTCTTGTTAATATTGTGTGTTTTGTCACTATAGATGCATACTGATCGCTTATATATAGTGACGACTTTATGTATAATTTTTATTATTAATAATTATATTGTGATTGTTTAATATAGGATAAATTATAATGAGTTCTCTTGAGATTTAATACAATTATACGTGCCCTTTTCTCGTTTGAAAAATTACCGTTTACCCTCCTAATATTTGACATAATTATGTAACTCTTGGACGGTAATTAAGATGGAAATGTCAACTTTGTTCTTAAATTTATGTTTGTTTTTTTTTTTTTTTTTGAAAAAGTGTTAATAAATACGTGATGTTGTGCAATACCCCATTAGCCCCTCTGTGTTTAAGCCTTGTATATTCTAAAATGACAATTTCAGTCCATAAAACTACTCTGAAAAATAGGGTTAATTATACTTAGACCCCCTCTGAAAATGTAAATTTGCACACACTTTCTCCTAATAAGTTTCTAAAATTACACTTACATTCATCTCAAAAATTCACTGTTTATACCTGACTCCATTTCGTCAGGATTTGAGCGAGATCTGCTAACATTAGAAAAAAGAAATTACATAAATTTTTAATTTTAACCCTCATTTAATATTCTCATATAATAGTTTTGTACTTATAAGGGAAAAGATATAGAGATGTTAGCTCACGACATTTACATATATTACTTTTATCCTTTGATAAGTACAAAAATATATATAAAAATGTTAAATGAGGGGCAAAATAAAAATATTATATTTTTTTTTCTTACGTCAATATTTTTTTCCAAACCCTAACAAAAGGAGACCGGGTGTAAATGAAAATTTTTTGGAGGCAATATAATTAAGTATAATCTAAAAACTTTTTAGGGGAAAAATGTAATTAATTTTACATTTTTAGATGGGGTCTAAGGGCATGATTGTATAAAGAAACGGGATTTAGCGGGAATGGAATCTACACATTTTCTGCCAAAAAAAAATTATATTAGCTTGAACAATCAAATGAATTAATCTATTTAATCACAATGCATTTACATTAATTATGCCTCGATACTTGATAATTTTTTTAAAATTAATAATAATTAAAACTAAATATCAAAATTAATAAATTGATATTTTATTCTCCATATTTATTAATTCAAAATAATATTTTGAATTAACAAAAAGAATCATACCCAATAAAATACATCCCAGAAATATAATGTAATCACAAAGATAATTTTTGTCAAGAAAAAAAAAATCCATTCCCAAACTCATAAGAATAGCTAATACCATGTTTTTTGGATGGACTCACTAATCCCTTTCCCAAGGGAATAAGGAGTCCCATGGAATGACTAATCCCTTTCCTTACTTATACCAATCACATATACAGAAACGGACTTGTGAATGCCGAATCCATTTCCAGTCCATTCCTATGTACCGATCATGGTCTAAATGTAATTAACCCCGAAAATACATAAAATTATAATTCAGGATTCAGAGGGTATTTTGGACAAGTTGATACAAAATCTTGATACAACCTTAACGAAAGCTAATATATATGACTCATTATTGGACTAATGTTAGTTTCTGCATGGAGGTATCGAGAATTTTTTAAACAACATAAATATTTATCGCGAATTCAACCAAAATTAGAGTTTTTGGTAATTTGAAAAGGGTAGTGATTGATGATACCAAGAAGGGGGTATAGCATGGAGTGACAAATGTTGGAGTGATTTCAAAGGAAGAAAGATTTCTTCAACCGCAAAGATATATGTTGAATGAGAATTGAGAATTAAGCTAAGTATGGAGAGTACAATGGGGCTACCATGCCAAAGGAGGAACAACTACTAAATCCCAAAGAAAAAAGTATGTAGAGTGAGAAGTAGGATATGTGGAGTGGATAGGAAAAAACCTAAAAGAGGAATGATCATATTGCCCATAGCCAAAGTGGAGATATTCAAATTTCCAAGAATAGGATAATGTAAAAAAGAAACATTAATTATATGAAACGAATGTAAAAATATCGAATAGTATTAAACATACATTATGTTGATGCAATATAATACATATATTTTTATTTATTTATTTATTTGCACTTGATTTCAATAAGAAAATCTTGATAATTATACAGAGTAATATTATTCTATGATATCTTAAGTGAAATAAAATAATATTATTTTTCAACTTCTTGGTTCTAATTTTCTTCTTAAGAAATAATGTACGAGATTTTTTGTACCATTATAGAAGTTGCTACGTTCTTTGAACGTTCAATGACTCTATAAGAAAATGAGTATAAATAGCGACAAAAATAATCAAGTGGTGATTTTAATATTATTATTAATTATATAAATTAAGAGACAAGATTTTATTATCGCAACAATGAGTTTCATGGGTTTAATAGTAGTAATTATTTTGAAAATACCGTCACTAGTAAAAATTAGTGACAAGAAAGTTATGTTGCTGAAAACAATTATTGATAGTTACAATAAATAATTATTGTCGCTATTTGTCTATAATGATAATTTTTTTTATTAATAATTAAATTCAAGATCGAAATTATTGTCATATAATATTATATTTTTGATGTACTGTGTGAAAATTAGCCGATCCCACGATGATGTCCACAAAAATTTAGAAGGAAAAAAAAAAAAAAGAGTGGAAAAAGTTGGGATAAAGGATCCAAATTAAAGAAAAAGCAACACCACATATCCCACATGATGTAATATTTTTTATAAGAAAAATAAATAAAATTGGTGGGGAAAAAGAAGAAGGGGTCCATGAATTTAGAGAATACTAATAATTCAAGATTGTGAACTTTTTCTTTTCACTTCCTTTTGGGATCCCATTTTGCTTCTATGTATGTATGGCCACTTGCCCATGTGATCAAACACTTAAAGAAGTGACTCCCAACATCAATATTCTTACATCCTCCACTTCAATTGTCCCTTTCCCCAATCCCCCTTTTCTATGTGTTCTTATCATCATCTTTGCTATAATATATATCCTTACAACCTTATTAGCACACAATGTAAGGAAAAAAAATACAATTTTGTTGTCTAAGTATGGGGATGGTGATTTTGTTCAATTTGAAATTCATTTTGATAATCAAGAACCAAATGTTTATCTTCCGAAATTACATGTTTGGTCAAAAAATATATTTGATTTGTAGCTATCACATGATATTCAACGTGACGTTTTGGTCATTGTGGGCGACGAGTGTCCTCAATATCCTGTAAATATGGGGATAATACTTTTGATCTGCTTGAAATTCATTTTGATAATAAAGGACTATATATACTTTAAAGAAAATGATATATTTGATACATTTTGTCATTGGAAATCGCCAATTTGGCCAAAAAAATGTCCCCATTATAGTCATCACATGATATTTTCTGCAATTTCTGGCAACGAATGCCGTCAATGTGTCATATATTTTATTTTTAATCAAAATAAATTTCAAGTGGATCAGAAGACAACCTTTATAGTTACAAGATGAAACGTGCAATTTTTCCGACACTACAATTTGATTGTGGAGTGAAGAAAATTACATATATATGCTTTTTATCTTAATATATAAAATGTCTACCATTTACAAATTATTTATTAGTATATATGTAACTAATTATTTTGGCGTTCTTTTAATGTCCATCCAGCAACGAATTCATTACGTTAGCTTCCATTAAGTTTTCATCTAATTTTTATGGTGGACTGACCAAATTACCTCTTTGGATTATGAATTATAATTTTCTAAATACCTTAAAAATAAAAATATTTTTTTGGACTAATATGTCCTACGGATACTTACTTTACCCATCCTAATTTTTTTTTTATATTTTTTCAAACATTATTTTTAACTGGAAAAAGTAAACAAGGTTATAAAGTTCACCTCACCGTCTAGAGCCACATAATTATTTTTTATTTGAAGAAAGGTATTTATAATTTTTTTAATAATAAAAAAATATTCATAATTATGTCAAATTCCACAAAAAATTACTCTAATTTACCGTAAAAATAATATTAGTTCTTTTAGAAATAATATAATGTTAATAAACAGTAAAAAACAAAGTAGCATCAAATGTCACCAAATATATCATTTGATGTGGGACTAAATCACATGTCATGAATGTAATCGAGGAAATTTCCAAGCAGCATTTAAAATTGGTCGGTCCCGATTAAATCACATCAATTTCTCAAAATTGATTGATCCAAGTAGAAGTTTTACCATATTAATCACGTTAAACCCTTTTAAATATATAAAATTATGTATTTTTTTAAAATTATACGTACACTCTCTTTTGATAATTTTTCTTGTTTATAACTGACTTATTCCGTAAGAATTTGAACGAAAAATGCTGATGTCAGTAAAAGAATTAAGTAAACCTCCTAACTTTGCCAACCACATTCAGCATTTTTCTTCTACTAATATTTTCATACTTGTAAAGAAGTAAATATAATTATATATAAAATAAAAAGATGTAATTTTAATAAAATATTATTTCCAAATTATTGCTGTTAGATAAAAAGTTTTATGAACGGAAATTGATATTAGTATTTTTTTTTAGTTTTTTTTTACTTATATATAGGTGAGGTATACATTATTATTGCATTTGTCTCTTAAAGAAACATGATATTAACATTACCCATATGAAGTTCAAAAAAAAAAAAAGAAAAACACCAATCGATAATGACTACTTTCTATGAAATGATGGGTTAAATTGGAAATTATATATTTTTTGTTGACGTCAGTATTTCCCATCTAATCCCTAACAAACAGGGTCAGTGTAAACAGAGAATTTTTTCAGGGGTGTGTAATTTTGAATTTCTTTTTAGAAAAATGTAATCTCGTATTCTTTTTAGATGAAATCTAAATGTAATTAACATTAAAAAAGAATAAAATAAAACCCCACCATTACAAATAATTTAGGAAAAAGTATTATTTTAGTCCGCTAAGTATGCCTAATTTTAATTTTAGTCTGATAACTATGTTCATTTTTGTTTAGGTCCAGTAACTTACGAAATTGCTTACTTTTAGTCCTCTGGTAGATTTTCGAATAATTTTACCCCTACGAGTGCATATGGACTAAAACTACTTTTCAAAAGTTGCATAGGGGTAAAATTGTTCGAGAATCTGCCAAAGGACTAAAAGTAAGCAATTTCATAAATTACTGGACCTAAATAAAAATGGACATAGTTATCGAACTAAAATTAAAATTAGGTATACTTAGCGGACTAAAATAATACTTTTCCCAATAATTTAATGTAAAATATTAATGAACAAACACTTTGTAAAGAAAGCTATGTAAGTAGAAGGGGAAGTTCACTCGAAACCCACAGATTGTACCGACTAATAAATATTGTAAAACTTGAACTACAAGGGCTCTTTTTTTTTCCATGTAAAGAAGATTAAATATATTCATCAAAGTATTAGTTACCAAGAACAGGATCTACCATTTTCAGATATAGGTAAAATATATATATATATATATATATATATTACCGTATAATTATAAGAATGGTATTAAATTTTGTCGGGTCTGATTTTAAATTTATAATTGAGGACTATAACTAAAATAAAAATAGCTCTAGATGTCACTGAAAAATACTAAAATTCGTTGGAAATTAGAATAAATGTTTGATACGTGACTTTTTTAATTTGAATATTTTTTTTAATTTTTTCACTAGTTTTACTGATGTGATATTATCGCCCTAGTGACATTTGGACTAAATATGCCGCCCTCTATAATTATAGACTAAAATTGTATTATTTTTTTTCCTTATTTTTCTCATGCTATGTCAGAAAGATAAAAATGCACTAAATTAATTAGGCACGTGATAATTGGTGACCGATCTTTTATTTTCTTAAAAAAAAAAAAAGATTTTGATTAACATATCATTTTTTTTAATTATAGTCATCAGTTGCAGTTTTCAAATAGGACACGACAGAAGTGTCACAACACTAAAATTAGATGATTAAAATTGCATTTTTATCAAGAAAATATGACGATGTGTTTTGTGTACCATTAAATATGTTCCAATGTCCAATTCTGAACTTTAATTTATCAAGAAAAAAAAAAACCATGCAATTAGAATTAACTTTTTTTTTTTTTAAAAAAAAAAAGGAAAAGAATCTCTCTGCCTAAAGGATGAAGGGTTGGAGGAGGTAGTTCTTGGACCGTACTGGACATGAAAGCGAGAGGACGAGGTAGAGATGCTTTAGTCTTGTGAAAGTGCCACAAAGATGTCTTAAAAGGTTTACTGATAAATGGATAAAAAAAACTTTTTCCTTTATTTCTTTTTGTATACTCAAAAAGTTTAGATAATTTGACTCTTGTAATCACTTTGTTTTACTTGTATTGTCAACATGTATACAAAATATATTTTTAAAAAAATAATTGCAAGATACAAGATTTACATGATTCGAAAAACTCTTTTACGTCCACCGTTGCTCAAGATCAATCTTATAGAATTTTTTTCAGTGAAATACAATAAAATGTCACTCATTAATTATTTATATAGTAGGGATGTCAATCGGGTTGGGCAACCAGATCCCTCCCGATTGGGACGGGTTTGGTACACTTCTTGATGGGTCAGAGGCTGGTCCGAGTCTAATAATTTGGAACCTAACTGAGTTGGGCGCAGGTTTCAGGTTTTATCTTGGACTCTAAGTTTTTATACGATTTTCTATATATCCAACTTTATATAAGAAATACATAAAAAAAAGTAGTTGAATATATTTTTTATATTGTGTAATTTATTTTAGATTAAATATATACAGGGCGAGGGCGGGGTCCTCATCAAGGTAGGTCTCGGGTTGGGAAAACCTGCGCGCAGAACCCCTGTTGTCATCCATATTGATACTAGCACACCTACAAAGTATTGTGAAATTACTATTTTACTCCTAATTGAAAAAAATAAATAAACTAGGACAACAATAATTACCCCTGGATGTAGCTGTCGGACTACACACTCCAACATTATCCACTGATATAATTCTCATATTAATAGATAATCAAATACACGTAAGTTTAACTTAGAATAATTTGTTCTCACCGCATATTCGGTAACGGATATAAAGCTAATAACAAGAAATGCTACCATTCTTGTTCTTGTAAAACAACACAACAATACGCTCTGACATCAATGGTGTAGTATGTTGTCCAGAGGGATGTGTGGAATTTGTGTATATTGAAGTTGAGGTAAAAGTTAGACTTTTTATTTTTAAAATAATTATTACCCCACTCTGGTGCTAACGAAATTGACAATTTGTCTCTCAAGATACAATGACTCATAATTTCAAATTAGCGGCACTACAAACTTTGAGAACAACAAACCAAAACATATTTTGAAACTCTATTACTAAAACTATACTTGCAAAATACTTTAATCGCTTAAGAATGCTATGGAAAATGAATTGAATGAATGACATAAAATGGGAGGACCTATTTATAGAAGTTGGAAAGGTATCACTGAATGAACATGTCCGATAAAAAAGGATGCTTTCGAAAAGTTATGACCTTTCATTTGAATAGACACATCATTTCACCCAAAGGACATACCATTTCACTCGATTGGACACAGTTTCATTCAATGGGTTTCGCCAGATGATTACATAATTTCAATCAAAGAACATAACTATTCTGTTGATTAAATACAGTTATTTAAAATCCATCAATGTTCAACAAAGCGTACTTTAAATTTAGAATTATTCAATAAATTCGATAAATTTTTTATTATAGATTTGAAATCCATAATTCTAAATTCGTCGTCCAAAAATAATGTAATTCATAATGTTCTAGTTTAATTTGGATCCTACGTACCAATTATGGCCTTGTTAAAATGTGGGCTAATCCAACATTAGTGGTTTGGGTCGTGGGATATATTAGTGGAAGCCCATTAACAATGAGAATGGAGATCTGAGCCCAGAAAGCCCATTATTAAGCCCAGGACTACTTCCACTTTCATAAAAAACTGAGACCAAGTCCGACGTAGTAAACGACAAAGGTCTGTTTGGAAACTACGATTGGCAGCAGGCTATTACCATACGCTGTCTTGCCAGTTAGGACACCAACTCTGCTTCCGCGAAACCTGGACATATTCAAACATTGAAAGAGAAAAGAATTCAAATTCACTTGTTCCTCCAATTGGGCTCTGGATTCTCCACCTTAATTGTCCTCCCGTGCGAGATTCTTGTTGATTTTTCACCTTTTATTGTGGAATTCTTTGTTTTTTTTCTTGGGAGCAGGAGGGAGGGAGGGAGGGGGAGAGAAGTATGAATCCGAACTGGGAATTGAAGGGTTGTTGTCAGCATGATCAAGTGATGTTTCTTGCTACAATTGGCGTCTTCACTCTTGTTATTCTTGCTGTAAGTTTTCCTTCAATCTGTTCTTCTCCAACTTTTTTTTTTTTTTTTAAATGTCAAGTTAATTTTTTGGATGTAGATTCAGTAAAAAGAGCTTTTTGTTTTTCTTTTTGAAGTGAATATACCACCACTCTCTTCAAATTCTCGAATTCTGGGAATCGTATGCTTGAAGCATTATTGGGGTGTTGCTTGCTCCTTTTGCAGTTGGTGTAATTGTTTTCCTTGTAATTTAGTGGGCTCCTTTTCTTCAATTTTTATTAGTACTTTCAGGATTTTGTTGATTGATTTACTCTGGAGTAGAAATTTGCCTCTTGTGTTGGCTTGAAAGAGCTGAGAAAGAGATCACAATGGAAGGGGTGATGCATCACAGAATAGAAGTTGAAACATGAATTTCTCTTGATTTTGTTCCATCATTGAACTTGCACAAGAATGACTTGATTCGTTGATCATGTCCAAGCAGTACTGCGGAAAATACGCACAAGTTAATTCTCTGATAAGTGTGATTTTTCTGCATCTAGTGGTTGTCATGATGCATTAGTCATAAACGAATGAGATTAAGACGAATAATTGAAAGGGTGGGCACGAGATCGTTTTGGTAAAGAGTGTGATAGCATAAGATACTTTGCCCAGATGAACATAGTTTGAAGCAATTTATTTATTTCAGCTCCAGCAAGGTTATCTAGATTAAGATGAAAACAAGTGGATTAGGAAGCCAACCTCTAAAATCTTGATGTGTGGTTGAGAAATCAATCCAGGCTCAAAACCATTGTTCAAGTTGGCTCTGGTTTAAAGATCTCTACTGCTGGTGAAATTTATTCTTGAGTGGATGTTACAAAATATCTTCCTTGTTTCCTGAAATTTGAAGTATGATTTTTATCTTTTCTTTGGTCTTATCATGTCATGTTAGAATGTCTTGAATTTATTGATTAAAGGTTGAGAATGTTTTTTGTGTTAGAATGTATTCAACTTATTTAGAAAAAGAAATTGAGATCTTTTTGCTTATTCCTACTTCAAGTGAGCAATTTTTTTTGGTAATGGTACTTGATTTTTCTCTTATTTCATTTATTCCAATGATGATCATGACAGCTATGGAGGACATTTCTTCTCACGCCTTTTAAGCTCATCACTGTATTTCTTCATGAAGCAAGCCATGCAATTGCTTGTAAGCTTACATGTGGTGAGGTACAAAGCTTTTATGGATATGTTTCACTCTGTGGAGTTAAATCTTGCTTTCAACACGTTGAAGTTCAAGCACACTTTTACACATCTACAACTCTCAACACTCCTTGTGAACTGTATTGTAGTTTATGCTGCTCCAATTCCTGTATTGAAATCAAATTTAAATTCCTCTATTTTTTGTCTATTGTTTAAAAGAAAAAATGAATAAATAGAGCGACTTTATACATACAAAGAAAATTCCTCTATCTGAATATAAAATAGCATTATCTCCTCTTACATTCAGGTGGAGGGCATCCAGGTTCATGCAAATGAAGGCGGGGTCACTCAAACACGTGGTGGTGTATATTGGTTGATCTTGCCTGCTGGATGTAATACTCTTTGTTCCTTTTTTTTTAAGCTTTTCCTTTTGGTGAGAACATTACGATTTCTAAGTCCTCTGTATACTAATATCATTATTCCATTCTTTCATGGATACCTAATCTAAATTTGCATTGACTCTTTATTCGTCCATTTTCTTTCACCATCTGAAATTACACGTTGCTTTATTTTGTTTTGTTATTGCTTCCCCATAATAGATCTTGGTTCATCATTTTGGGGTATGGTTCTCATACTTGCATCAACAAACCTTCTCACTGCAAGGATTGCTGCTGGTTGTCTTATCCTTGCTCTTCTCATCGTGCTCTTTATTGCCAAAAATGTAAGACATTTAAATATTAGTTCCAAAATTAGTACTTCTGATGGCGCATCTTTGGATTTGAATATTGCTTGAATCATGTGGCATTATGTTCTTGAGATTTGATACATTGATTTCATCTCTTTGCCGTTGAACAGTGGACACTGCGAGGACTTTGTATTGGTAAGTTACTTCAGTGATTACTCTAGTTTAGAGCAATAACTTTTGATGAGTCAAGGATACTACTTCTTGCACGATATGGTCGCCAGGATTCATCATATTTATTGCTGTTATTTGGCTGCTGCAAGAAATGACAAAAGTCCGTATCCTTCGGTACATTATTCTCTTCATTGGTACGGGCTTATCCTTTTCTCTATTCACCTCTTTTTTCAACTTCATTTTATTATTGGGTAAATTACATCAACACACTTTGAAGTTAGATCTAATTACATCGCCTATCCTTTTGAAACTCCAAGTTTACCCCTTAGTTGTAATTGTTATTTTCATGAACACCCCCCATAGGGTGTACTTGTAATTTTTGCAAAAGATAGACAATGTTTGTATAATTAGATCTGGCATTGGGGATTGTGGATGTAATTTATCCATTATTATATTTTGTGTTGCTCATGCATTTTCTTCCGGATGGCAGGTGTCATGAATAGTTTGTTCTCTGTCTATGGTAAAAACTCGACATTTTTATTAAGTGAATTAAGTTACTGTACAGCAGAAAGGCACAGCATAATTTTTGTTATGATGCAGATATATATGATGACTTGATATCTCGAAGGGTTCACTCGAGCGATGCTGAGAAGTTTGCGGAACTTTGCCCGTGCCCGTGTAACGGGGTTGCATGGGGGGTTATCTGGTACACATTATCTGAAAGAGTTTGAACAGTTCAATACTGTGATATGACGAGGCAAAACCTTTTAGAAATCTTGCAATGTTTGGATATTTACAACTGTTATATTCTATTTTCTACTTAATTTTCTGAAAATTGAGAAATACTTCATGTAGATCTAAGTTTAGTCGTGGTAATTTCCCCTCTCCCTTTTAGAGATTCTGCTGATAATCGATCACCAATAATATTCTAAAATTGTGGTTGCACTGAATATTAACGTATTTTTCCACCTACAGTGATATATTATGTTTAACGGATGATCAAGTAAACATCGGAAAACTAATTGATACATGCTTTCCTCGACAGTAGAGTGTTAAATTGTTCTCCGTTTCATGAGTTCTGATGTGAACTGTATTTCTCGTCACTTTGCAGGGGAATGATATCCTTCATATTCCTCTGTGGAGCGATATATCTCGGGCTTGTCATCTTGTCTTGAGGTACTTCAAATTACATCACTTTTTCCGAATGAATATTGTTTATGCACGAGTAGTAAATTCTCGTTGCTCAGTTACTATTTCTTCCATAATTCCTCTGTTACTATTAAAACGTACGCATTCAAGAAAATATTAAAATCATGTAGAACGACAGTATATAAAATACAACAAACAGAAAAATATTTTTAATCCTTACAACATAAAATTATGAATAAATACAATAAATAGGATAAATACATTCATTAATACTCTATTTTTCATTTTACTCCACAATGATATGCCCATGAATAATTCGTTGCCCGTTGTGTAATCAATCGATTTTGTGGATACTAAAATTTACACCTTACGGTTGTTGTAATCACGAGATCTGGTATTATATGACTAAATTGCTCCTAACATATATAAGGAAATAAAATTCTTGATGATACTTAAGATAATTTACAATTTCTCGTTCCTTATCTTCCCCACGTACAAACACCCGATATTTATCATGAGTACTCTGATGATGTGGTTTGAGTCGTTTCTGTTGTCGTTGCTCTTCATGCTGCTCCATTGAGGAGACAATGTTATTGTGTACTTTGTCCTCAGGGTTCACAGGACTTGGCTTTGTGGTTATGGCTGCTTGACAACATAATACATTGCCTCCGACGTTTCCTGTCCTTGCCGGGACGCTTTCTTGTATGTACACTTACTTGATTGATACGTCGAATTCATTCTTGGCCCGGCAGGTGTGCCATTGCGTACCTCCTCAAGGTCACATTTCTTGTGTACAGCAGGATTACCATATTTGCATGATTGAAATTTCTGATCTGTTTCCAATGAGCAGATATTTGGTTAGGTCGTCAGAGATGACTAAAATATGGAACGTACATAGTTGAGGATTTTACATCTCGAGTCGATACTGCTGTTGGTTGAGGATATGTTAACGGTTTATACGCCGCAAGAACTTTGTAAAATTCTATTCGGGATCAGGTTAGATCGAATTGGACTAATTACGTAACAAGTGTAATGTATTGTTAAGACATCAAACTTTAAAGAAAATACAAGATCATGCAAAAAAAAAAAAACCCATATTTCCGAATCAGGTGTTTGCTTACATTCTATTGTGTTTTTACCAATTTGTCCCCATTTAAAATTTTTATTCATATTTTGCAAAGAACAAATCCTCCTATATGTACTCAAACATTGAATTTTGGTATTTTTGACAATATATTTAATCTGTTAATACTTTTACGTATTATTAATGTATCTTGATCAAATCATTCAGAATATTCACATATAATTATAAATATTATAAGTATGTATGTCATGTCATACTTGGCTAATATTTAAAATAACATATATAAATAGAGATTCAGAGGCCAAAATTAAGGAAAAACATAAAAATAGATTATATTATTATTAATAAGAATGATATTAATTGTAATAATGGCATTATTACTCATGATAACACAATAATAATTATAATATGATTTATATTATTTTGTAATGCTGAAATATGATAAGCGTACAACAATATAATAATATAATTATAAATTAATCATATGAGGTTATTATAAAAGAAAATATATTAATGATAAGCAAAACCTTACTATAAATCTATTTAAATTTAGAGGTATGTCCTCTTAAGATTGAAGCTTTCTCCAGCAATAATAGGGGCCTAATACATCAGGGGCATAAATGGAAACATAATATTTTCATAGTTTTAAGGGATAATTACACTCATCTCTTCCGGGATTTGATGTAATTATACATATACCTCCTGTATTTAAAAAATTGTATTTAACACCCTTGATATTTATTTTCATCTGATAAATAAGTTATCCCACTAATCAAAATTCATTATCAGCGTCATCTCATCCATGTCCCGATCCTTACAAGTACACGGGCATTAATTAAGGGTTTGGTGTCAATCTCGCAGCCCGTGAAATAGAAGGATTGGATCGGATAATCAGGAGTAGGATACCATGAGGTCGAATCCAGCTGAGATGTTGGCGTGTGAACAATGTCATTTTTGCCCCTGGACTTCCGTATTAAGTTGGTTAAAACGTTATTTGGAGGGCATTATTAGCAGACGAGAAGTTTGAGCAATTTACAAGTCCCAAGACTATTTTTTTCTAAACTCGTATATTTTTAAATCAAAATAAAAAATTCATATAAAATTAAAACAGATAATACACAGCGCCACGAGCATCGATCAAAACGCAAACAGCAGGCTTGTGACAAAGTACCAAAATTTGAAAGGTGAAAAACAAAGTTTATGATGGTAAATGTGGATGAGGCATCCATGTCTCCCTCGTGGTACCAATGATGAACCCTAACATGCCTTTGTCTCACAAAAATTATTTCCATCCTCACTTTATCCCCAAGCAAACATCTCCTCCATAAATATATATATATATATAATAAATTTATGTTTGATTAATTATCTTTTATTTTATTTAAAATTAGATAAGTGTATAATAATTTAATCTTTACCCAAGACATTATTAGATCTTTTTAAAAAATAATTAGTAAGTAGCATAATTCAGATTTATTTTTATGTCTACTAAATATTTTTTATTATTGATTATTGTTGTTATTAAAGTTTAAATTATTTTTCAATAATCATCTTTATATTATACATTAATTATATTAGTTTGGATTTTAATATCAAATATTGTAATTTTATTTCATTGTATTTATCTATATGTTAATAGGTAATTTAATTTATCTAATATTATAGTGTACCCATATAATAATTTTCTTCAACTGCTAATGATAATAATTTGAGGAAATAATTTTTCTTATATCTTGGCTTAGGACTTGTTTGGCCTACAATAATCGTATTATCATAGAGTATTTTTTTTCCTATCGAGTGAACTGGTTATAATTATAGCATTAATTTTAATTAATTATTAATATTAAATATTTATAATTAATTAAAATATACGAACACTCATATATTGATGGGATTTTTCGAACCTAAAACTCTCAATTTCATCAAATAAATTAGGTCTCATTTTTCACCTTTTTCTTTAAGAAAATATTTAGAGTAATTGCAAATTGGACTTTAATTTTCAGTTTTTTGAGGCTACATTTGAATTGATGATTTTGGATCTGATGGAAGAATTAGAAAAAAAATATTTCAAATTGTTCCACATTAGAAAATTCGAGTCCATCGATATGCAACAAAATCTAATTTAAATTTAAAATTATCTAAACAAATTCAAAAACGTTATTATTAGATATTAGTCAAAAATCATAAAGTTTGTTGATATTAACAAAAAAAATGAATAAAAATTCATAATACTAACGGTTAATTTATTACATGTCAAACAAATATTTTTTAATCAAATTACCCTTATAGGGGTGAAGATATATCTCTTCACATGCATTAGTACGTATGAAGATGTCTAAATGTAATTTGATAAAAAATATTTATTTAATGTAATATGCTATAAGTTAGTAATAACTTAATTAAAATAAATATAATTTTTTTTATTCAACTCTTGCTAATATTAATAATTGAATAAATATTGATAACGAAAATTTTATTTATAAGACAAAAATAAAGATGAAGAATTTTAGTACAATTTTCAAAGCACGTGGAATTACACCGAATGTCATGTGACAATAAAAATAAAAGGCTGAAAGTTGCCTGGAGATGTGGACCCAAAAACTGTCAAAACCCCGCTATCACTCCAACTGCCATTTCACGACGGTACGCACCGACGCCCCACAGCCACAGCCACAGGCCCGCACCATTTCTCCCAAATCGTAAAGCCGTGCGCAGCTCCTCTGCCGACAATCTTGACGACTCTTTCCGCCACGGATCGCGTATCCGTGACGATAACATCAAGAGAGAGAGAGAGAAATTCCTTCCCTCTTGATCGTTGCCTTCAAAAAGCCAAGCCCACCTCAATGGGCGTAATCGCCTTCCTCTCTTCTCCTCTTCAATTGCTGCTATTACTGCAGTTTCGTCAGATTCCTATTACTTTCTCTGACTGAACCTCGGCATTGCATTGCCATGGGTGCCGAGATTCCTGGAATTCTTAAGCTCAAATGCTCAGTGAAGAGGTATGAGTGGGGTAAGATTGGGAAAGATTCGCGTGTGGCGCGACTATACGCTAACAACAGTGGGGAGGAGATCAGGGGTGATGAGCCCTATGCGGAGTTCTGGATGGGGACTCATGAGTCAGGGCCCTCGTACGCCGTTGTGCTGGTGGAAGAGAATGGTGGATTGTCCAACGGTGGGTTGCAGAGGGAGAATGGTCGTAAGCGTAATTACTGTGATTTAATGAGTTTGAAGGATTGGATTCGGCGAAACCCTCATGTGCTTGGCGATAAGGTGTTGCAGAAGTGGGGTCCGGATCTCCCTTTTCTTTTCAAGGTAATTCTGGAAATTTGGCTTGTTTGGTGTTTCTGTAGGACATTAATGCGGGATATTTGTGCAGATTTGGACAAGTGCGTTAACGAAAAAAATTATACCTTTTTTCATCTGTTTTCTCCTGGGTATTTGAAAATTGTTTGATATGCTATTTGAGCAATTTTCAAGTGATTTTCATCGTTCAAGGATCTTGCGAGTCAATTGTTTATGGAAACCAAGATCCGCGTATTAAAAGGAAGTTACTTTGAACTGTAAGAAGCTCTCTATCACTTCAAAACGGAGGAGGCTGATTTTATTGGAATATCTGTCCATATAATTGGTGAAAAATGAAAATATTTGTCTCTGTTTTTAGGTGCTTTCAGTAGCAAAGGTACTGTCTATACAAGCTCATCCAGATAAGGATTTGGCAGCTATCCTACACAAAAGATTGCCAGGAGTGTATAAGGATGATAATCATAAGCCTGAGATGGCTTTGGCGCTAACTGAGTTCGAGGCACTGTGTGGATTTGTTGGTCTTGAGGTAGTGTCATTACCTTATAGCATTTTATATTATTGGTTGATAATTTTTCAATAAAATGTTTCTAGAAGAATGAAGATGAAACATAATTGGTCTAGAGCAGTTCAGTGTTTGGTGATTTCTCCCTTGTTCATTGGTATAAGCTTTGGCAATACTAGTATGCCAGTTCCAATTTATATCTGTTGGGTGAAGGGGAATAAAAATTATCATTATGTAGCATAGTTATACAAGGTGCGTTTTGTGCCATGCGCCATCTTTAATGGCACTGGGCTTGCTCCTGGAGCAGAAATGGCGCGCCATAGCGCACCTTATTCTGTGGCACCCTGGCGCGCTATAGAGCGCCATGTGAAAGCCCAACCCTTTAAAGGCTGGGCTTCGCCAGTTCTAAATGAGGCTAGGCTCGCTCAAGCCCTGCCTTTCAACTTCTTTTTATGGTATAATGATTAATATAATTTCTGCTGTTTTTATTTAATTGTTTTTGTAATATTAATGTATGAATATATAATTTATTTATGCAAATGTGCACCGTGCACCATGGCTCCAGGCACCTTTGCTTCATGATGCGCCATATGCCTTTAACAACTATGTTCTGTAGTTGAGTTGGTTTGATTCATATGGACGTGTAGTTGTCACATGTATGGAAGCTAATTTGCGGCCCTCGTCGTTATTTTTGATTTTAGATATACAGCTTGCCATGAATATTCTCTGGTATCTTGGGGGTTGCCCCTTGGGGGAGTCCATGTAGCCCAGGGATGCCATCCCTTTTCTTTGTTCGTATAATAGATTGAAAAGAATCTAATATCTTCGTTTAAGCAATCAGCACGACTAAGTATGGTCTGGTTGTGTTTCTCCTTTGGTTCTGTGTGATGTTTCTCAAGTAGGAAACGGCTGGGAGCATAAGTGCCTCGAAGCTTGATGTCTACAACTAATGCTTGTTCAATGCTAGGTGGAGCTAGGGGTTAAATGAACACTCCATGGCTATTTTTTTCTGATATTCATGTAATGTGAAATTATGGACTCTTCCCATCAAAGTTTTAAATCATTCTTGTCCTCCTCAATACGGTTGTATTTGACAGTGTTTTCTGGCATCCACTTACGGCAGCATATAACAACTGAATTTCTGACTGAATTTCTCAAGAGATGCAAATCATTGTGATTAAAAGAAGAAATTCTAATTTCTATTTTAAGTTCCATCGAGGAGGTATAAACTTTTCTGAAGTAGGCCTTAGATTTCCATATTTAGTTGCCTAAACTGAGATTCACAGTTTAGATACTCCTTTGGAAGGACTCATTTTGGGTATATTAGTTAGTTTGAGATTTGTGAGGACATCCCAGATGAAAGAAACAAAATGGTAGTCAATTTCTTATTTAGGTTGATTGACCCTAGCTACAGTTTTTGGCATGGACTTATACATTCTGATAATTTGAAAAGTTCCATGCATTTACTTATACTCTTTATCTTGTTTTAGGAGTTTAAGAGTGTAGTTCGAAATGTTCCCGAGATCATTGAAGTGGTTGGCACTGCATCTGCACATCAAGCATTAAATATAAGTGAAGATGATGGAGAGAAGAAACTGAAGGAGGTCTTGCACTCCCTATTTACTAAACTCATGTCCACGAGCAAAGCCATAATATCTGATGTAGTCTTGAAGCTGATAAGTCGACTGAACATTACACGCAAGGTATTAAAGACTTGTATTATTGTTTGTCACTTGTGTCTATTCTGCTTGAAATGCTGTTCCTTAAAATGATTTCGGTGCCCAGTTGACTACTTTGTTCTACCACTTTTTCTCTTCTAATGTTAGTTGCACGAAGCTAGCCTGCTGCTAGTGTTGTAGTTTGCATTTTGAACTGGGAATTCTGGTTCTCCAACACCATTATTCTCTTCGGTGAATCAATAATAGAATGATTGGGATATATTACCACCTTCAAGGAAATACCACGATATTCAGGTCCTATTACAAAGAGAAGCAACCAGTGTAATGGTGTTCTGTTTTGTATTTCCCTCTAGCTTGACCTTTTCAATAAGCTTTTGTGCAGAAATGCAACAATGCATGACATTTCTTAAAAAAATTTAGCAGCTCATTTTCATGGAAGTTCCGCATCGAGTTAGTTTCTTCGAACAATTCATGGATTCTGCCAAAGTACTAGGGGCATATGGAGTCCCAACAGTCTGGCAGTTGGATAACTTTTGCTGCATGTATTAACTGGGATTAGGAAGTATAAGGTAGAATATGAATAATCATGTTATGGTACAGTATTATGAGCTTCTATAGTACTTTTCAAGTTCATATATGTTAACTGTTGTTTGGGCACTCTAGGGCAGTATGTCTATGTAATGATGTTTTCTCTGCTGAAACTTGCAATCGTGATTTCAATTCCTCATAGGTAAGGCAGCTGACAGACAAAGAGGAGCTGGTTTTGCGGCTCGAAAAGCAATTTCCAGGAGACGTTGGTGTCATAGCTGCCTTTTTGTTGAATTATGTGAAACTTAGTGCCGGTGAAGCTCTATATGTGGCAGCAAATGAACCTCATGCATATATACATGGTGAATGTGTCGAGTGCATGGCAACATCGGACAATGTTGTACGAGCAGGCCTTACTCCCAAGACCCTGGATGTCCAAACTCTGTGTTCTATGCTCACATACAAGCAGGTTGTGATATGATATATATACATATATATGTTGGATGTGCTCTTTTTGTTTCCTGCCTGATTCTTCTATTCCCTCCTTCCCTTTATTTTATACTATCTTGGTGATATTAATGTAGCATTTAATTGCTGTTAAGGAAATAATTTATGAATTTGCAATCAGGAGATGGCAGCAACTTGATGATATTCAAGAGAAACTACTCTGCTAACTCATGACATCGAACCCTGCCGTATGCACGCTCTTTATATCTCTCAGGGTTGTAATTTGGACAGGGACCTCCTTAATTGCTTTAAAATCTGTTGCCTGGCTCCTTTCCTAGTGAATCTATGCTGAATTCATAGAAACATCCTCAGTTATTTATAGTTCCTTTTGTTCATGAAACTTAAACTTTTTTGCAGGGTTTTCCAGAAATTCTTCATGGTGTTCCTTCAAATCCTTATACTGTTAAATATATGCCTCCTTTTGATGAATTTGAGGTCGATCGATGTATTCTTCCTCAAGAAAAGTCGACTATCTTTCCTGCAGTTCCTGGTCCGTCTGTTTTTGTGGTCATAGCAGGAGAAGCAGTAATGCGCTTGCCATTTTCTGAGGAGTTAGTTACTGAAGGTGACGTGATTTTTACACCTGCAAACACTGAGATTACCGTAGAAACTACTTCAGGGTTGAACTTATATAGAGCAGGGGTTAACAGCAAGTTTTTCGAGTGATTGAAAACTTCCACTTTATGTAGTGAAGCCCATTTCGTGTACTATTAGCATCTATATGTACATTCACGAGTAGTTATGATACACAGATTGCCGATCGCGTATAGAAATATGACAAATAACGGAGTTCATATAATCTTTGGTGTAGTGTAGTTCTGAATATCTGGTCTCCATTGGATAGCAGTTGCAGGAATACAGTCAATTTTGTTTTGAACTGGTTGCCGCCAATACTCTCGTTCTATCATTATGTTCACTTTCAATGGCAGTAATTCCATATGTAATCAAACTTCAGCATCGACGAGCCACTCTGGCTAGTTTATTCACAAATTGGCTGCTGTTTGTTTGTGCTTCTATGTGCAATTTGCATTTTGCAGTCTT
>NC_026157.1:2454738-2460041 GCF_000512975.1 Sesamum indicum
TAGCAGTCTTGAAAATTTGAAGTTTGGCATCCATTACTTCTGGGTGAGTTTAATAAATTGAATAAATATGAAATAATAGAATGTAAACATTATGAAACATGAATAATTAGGGAAAAAAATATTATATTAACAAAAAATATTATCCAATTATAAAGTTGAAAAAAATAAAATAAAATTTAATCTAAACCCTCTTCATCACGATGTCTATATTACCCGCTTTTGGGGCAGAGGGTCTGTCGGAGGCTGTGCTGGGGTGCTATTGGAGGGGGACAGCTATGACGGTCCCGACGTTGAGGAGTTGGCCCACATTTCCCTCATCATAGCCATTATGTCGACCATCATTGTCTCCAGCCGGCCGATGCAATCCTCCATGGTTAGGTTTGATTGTGGTGGTGCCCGTGAAGGTGGCGATGGTGATTTGTAGGTCTGATTGAAGACGTGGACCTCAGAACCAAGGCCGAATACACGGCTCTTGTTCTTGCCCCCAACTGCGGCCAGCCACAACTGCTGCTCGATCATCGCCACTGAAGCCTTCGATTCGGTTGGGATATCATGGTCTTCGACCGTGGGCTGAAGTTGATGATCCTCAATTAGCTTTTGGAATGTCTCCTGTAAAACAAATAAAATTGTTAGAACTTTACCCCAAAATTATTTTAAAAAAAATAGAATTACTAAAGTATGTATCGCCACCTCAGTTGTCGTCGACCTTCTTTTTGTAGCATCTGGAGAACAGTTCCATCTGCTTGGGCGGCCAGCCGACTGCCTCTTGTAGAAGAATAAAACAATTAGCCTAATATTTATAAAATAATGATAAACCTTAAAAATAATATAATTTTTACTTACCATCTTCTTATGCAAGCCGACAGAGGAAGATCCCCCAGAGTACGTAGTAGAGGATGCCACGGGGTTCACCATTCGGTTTGCCTTATTTTTTTTTTAACTCCTTCTAGAAGTCCGTGCTGGCCCTGTATGCCTGGATTTGGAGCCATACATCGTTGGTCAACCAAAGTGGCTTGACCAGCTTCCTGTTGGCAACGACGAACCTTTTTCGGATGTATTTGCAAATCCATATGTGGAAGACCCGAAAATGGACGCATTGTCACAGTCCCACCAGTAGATATCTACAAAATATCAAATTAAAAAGCAATAGTGAAATTCATTAAACAATTTTGATTAATTAATTGACAAATAAAGAGTTAAATTACCTTAGCAAAATAACTTCAAATATCAACAAAAATTCGAAAGAGATTGACAAACGAGAGTATAAAAATATTCGTGGAAGTGTGAGAGATCAAGAAAATCCAAGAGAGATTGAGAAAATAAAAAGAGTATAACAAGAATGGAAGAAGATTGTGAGATTAAATAGAAAGAGATGAACATATATGTAAAAATATTTGGAACAGTTCCTGACACATATAAATAGCCGTTAATGTGCAATCTGTAACGGTCTTAGGATTACATATAAGAACAGTTTTGCATCAGTTAAATTATAGGTATTGTTCTATCTTAGGAGCGATTTTAGTAATACTATTTTAATAATACATTATAAATAAATTATAGGTTGATTTTGAATATATTAAAACTTGAAGGAAATAAATTTGAGTTTTTTAAAATATTTGAGGTCAAATTATATAAATTAAGAAATTAGGGGATATAATTGATTTTTTTATAAAAAATTAAATAAAATAAAAAAATCAAATCGAATTAGGGGGCAGCAGCACGTGTTATGCATTAACCAAAATTAATTAACACACACCCAATTATTTCGAATTTGTCTCTGTTGTTTCAAATAGGTAAGTAATAATATTTTAAAATTTTATAAATTAATGTATGTATTTATATCAAGTGGTCAGTAAATTTATTAGATGTAATTTTTACTATTCAATTTAATGTTTAATAGAAAAATATAAAGGTTTGATTATTTATGAATTAATTTGGTTAGATATTCAATTTAACTCGGAGATATTATACCCAAATTATTAAACTATTTAATCTATTAGATTGAATCATTGTTATAATTAATTTATTCAACTTAGCTGAATTTATTAATCAAATACTTAATTTTATGTGTAGGTGTTTAACTAATTGCTATAGTAGTGAGCAATCGATGAAAAATCAATAAAAATATTCAAAAATTATATTTGAAAAATATTACGTTTATTAAAAAAATATACGAAATTTTCGAGATAATTTAGTGCATGAATGTTATCAAGAACATAGCCATAAAAATATAAGGGGTTTGAAAATATATTTTTATGGGCTAATTGAAAATTTGTATATTGCTAAAGTTGATGAAGCTGAAATCACTGGAGGACTTAGTCTTGCAGAGTAACTGGAAGTGCTAGTCTTCTTTATTAAGCGCAAATACGTTTTTAACTATTTGCACAGCATAGTAGCAGAGCTATAAACTCTGATACTGCTGCATTTCCTTTTCCCTTTTTGAACCTTGAATCAAGAACGCAACTCTTGATGGGTCTCGGTGATGCTTATGACCAGAACAAACTGCTTTAAATCAGGGGCACCGGTCGTTTATTTTCAATGGGAGGTGAAAATTTTCCGCACGGTGGATTTGCTCTTTGAGGAAATTATTGGATTGAGATTTAGTGGATCAGTGGGCTTCAATGGAGATTCGATCGAGCACAATTCATTTACTATGCCTTCTATTCGATTAGGTTGGAGAGTTGGATAGAGTTGTGGCAGAGGGTTAGCTTTCACACCAAATTGTTCAAAGGAAATTTTATAAAGAAAGAAAGCAACTTTTTTTTTTTTTTTCTAAAACTACAATATATGTTCATAATATGATGCTTCAAATATGAATTTAAGTTTGAGGACACATGTTATTAAACTTTTCTTTATATTTTAAAAAGAAAAAAATGTTCAAATTAACACACATCTTGCGGCCCAAAGTTAGTTATTGTTGACTTGTCACATAATTTATGGGATAGCTATAGTTTCCTTTTATAAAATATAGTATAATTATAAATATCTTCTCATTAAAAGATGTAAAAATTACTGTTTTATCTTTTTTTTTTTTGGAAAAAAAATATAAAAGATCTGAAGGTGAATAAAGTAACACATCTTAGTCCACAAAAAATATTTTTTAAAAAATTAAAAAATATATTAAGTTACACTTAAGAAGGACATTATAGTCAAATCACAGTAAAAGTTCAATAATAGTCTAACGGGCACTAATAAAATTGGCTCGTTATTAAAGGGACATCAAAATAATATAAATATTTTTAATTTTTTAAACAGTGAAAATGTAATTTAAGTATGTCATACCGTCAAGAAAATAATTGTAATTTATCCTAATAAATAATATAAATAGATAATACAGATATTATTGTTCAAGTGGGCCACCAACACATTTCTGATTTCACTTTACTCGATCATCTTTCAGATACACTGTAATAATTCCTTTATCTTTCAAATTCGTCTCAACATGATCTCTCTGATTGCTGTCCACAGAATTTAAAATAAAATGAATAAAATATTTCACTAATAAAGGGTTAAAGTAAATACAATTATGCACTCCATAATCTGTCAGTAATTAAAATTATCATGTTTTTCAAATAATTTATTGCTTTTATAACTAAGAAAACAAGAATAATAATAAAACAGTTATTAATCATCCTAGGTACTAAAATAATAATTGACGTTTTTGAAAAACGAGGAATTATTTTATTGCATCTGAAAGATAAAGAATTAAAGTAAAAAGCAGAAAAATAACGAACAAATTTTTTTTAAAAAAAAAAAGGGGGGGGGGGGGGGGGGGGGGTTTCATTTGTTACACAAGCACATAGAAAAGATTGATGCCAATTTCGGTACCTTGATCGAAAGCCCATCACATTCCTCCTTATGACAGATAACTTTAAACCAATCCTCCACTTGTTCTGATATAAATGGATCAAGGAAGAAAAGGCAGTGAATACTATAACTTCATTCATATGTTCTTCAAAAATTATATGGAGATGAGTGCATAATCTTGAAAAAGAAAAAACGAAAGAAAGCCCTACCAAGAAGAGGAAAAACACATGAATTCTTATCTAACCATAATCCACTGGAAACAATTCAGAGAAGTAGCAAAGACCAAATGCAAATAACTGAAACTTCACCAAAGTAAAATGAACAACATTATAACTAAAACAAAGTTTTTAACAATTTCTGCAAAAAGGAGCGGGAGTCGCCTAAGCATCCGAATTCTCTTCGTCAAAACTTCAAATAGCCCATACTAGAATGTATATCTTTTAATTAAATAAGAGACGGGAGCCATGCTAGAATAGTAGACTTTTAGGACTCTGTTATTGGGAATTCAAAGACTACATCTTTTCCTGAAAGCTTCCTGTAGACTCCGGCAAATGTCTCCAACTTATTCTCGGTATCATTCTTTGCCTTGGGATCCAAGAAAACCTGCAATTGTAGAATACTAGGTCACAACATCATTGGTAGACACATCAGAAAAGACTTGAAATAAAATCAAGCAAGCAGCAATCACCTTCATAATCTTTGATCCATCAAGTCTGTATCTGACACGTTTTCCAACAATCTCGGCAGGATAAACTATATCCTCAAGCATGGCCTCATGCACAGCAGTGAGAGTACGGGTTCGAGGCCTTTGGACAGCAGAACCCTTCTTTGGTGGCCGTACTATCCTCCGGGTAGCAATAAGAACAACTTCCTATATGTTCCAAGGAAAAAATAATCAACATGAGTGGAGGCAAACATCCAAATAAAATTGGAACATTTCAATTAAAGTGAATCTGAGTTGACCATGAGAAAAAAGGTGAAAACAAGAACATGACTTGAAGGCCAAAAGTTAAGATAGAACAGCTGCAAAATAACAAATAAAATTCACGTCCATACTTTCCTGGTAACATTTGTAACCATTGTTCCATAATTTTGAAGAAAAATCAACATTAATCTAGGATTACCTTTCCACTGAACTTCTTCTCAAGCTCTCTCACCAATCTAGGATGAATTTTGCGGAAAGCCTTCCTCAACCTATAAGGTACATGGATCACAACAGCCTTCTTGCTTCCAGATACATCAATCTGCCTGCATAATTCAACAGATTGATTATAATCATGCTCCCCCCAAGGAGGAAAGCCAAATATAACCAATAAACACCTACAAGGCAGAGTTGATATAGAGGTCTTTCAAGTCGCTCTTAATCTCTTGATTTGTGTTTTCCAGATCAAACAAAGCCTGCAGACATATCAAACATTTATACAACTTCCAACACTGCAGCATTAAGCAACAGGTCAACAGCATCAGTCAGGTAATACCTGAGCAACACTCTCCTC
>NC_026157.1:2460051-2466830 GCF_000512975.1 Sesamum indicum
GTCCTTGTGAATCTTTTGCAACGCGGTATACATCTTGCAACTGCGAGGACAAAGATATGCAATCACAAAATCAACTCCATGCAAAATATCAAATTGTATGGTTCAAATAGCAGAACTTGGTAATCATAGATAACATGAGCCCAATGGAAACAAAAGAAGAAAATACTTTCATCTGTTTCATTCACAGAAACTAACAAATAAAGTTACCACTCCATAGATTCCACATCAATAAAATCACATCTCCCTTTTCCGACACAAGAAGTTACATTCACCGCTATTGGTGGTTAAGATAAGTTTTGTTGAACTTTACTAGCCGTTTGAGCTACTCCTGGACGCCCACCAGAAAGTCAGCTCATCTTCCCAAATTAGCCAAGTTTTTTATCGAGACATACTCATGTGTCCTTCAGCCAAAAATTAGTCAATAAACAGCTCAGCATCCCAAGCTTCTTGACGTCGGAATAGCTATTGAAGTTTAAACAAAAAAAAAAAGAAGGAAAGACGGAAGCACTATTATCCTATCTGAGCCGTAGTTTCACACATAGTCATGGTGTAAGATTCCTATCCCGTAGCAATGAAGGCCAACATTTATCACAAAAAATCTAATTACTACCCGCAACATACCCGTACACATAAATATATACCAAAAGATGCAATAGACACAGACACAAATAAAATTCGATAATGAAGCGTCAAAAATACAATACAAAATCAGTACCAAGTCGTTCCCAAATAATAAAGTAACACCAAAGCAAGAACCACATCAACTCCAGTTCAAATTTCTCATGAATGGGCCATTATTAACTCAAATTCACTGATTTTTCATAACTTGACAACGAAAACAAAGCAAACCCAGATGAAAAGAATTCGAGATACGATGTGAGAAAGAGTACCTTGATGGGAGAGAAACGAATGGAATCTAGCTGTGCGGACAAGAGCAACCACAGCTTCGGCGCCGGAGGGCACTACCTGAATATGCAGGGGTTGCAAGAGAGTGAGAATAAGTTGGGCGGAAAAGCGAGGGTTTTATTGCTTGCTACCAGGAAAACCCTAGCTCAATCACGGCTGAGATGAAGAGATTGTTATGTGAAAAGATCTGGACCGTCAAACAAAGGATTAATTGGGCGACCCGACTTCGCAACCCGAAGTGCTGGATTGGTGGTGCGGATCGGGTGTTCGGTTCGGATATCTGGTATGGGCTTACAGAAAAAGCCCAACATAAATGTTAATGGGTCGGGTCACTAAATGAACTCCCATATTCATTTAGCCCATCATAATTCACAATCAGGACCACTTTTTTCAAAAGCCCATTTACATTAATGACAGATGAAGATACATTAGTTTTTATTTTTAATTTTTGAGGGAAACAATTTAATTACTTTTAAATTTACAAGTTTTAACTAAAATAATTTAATTAATTTAAAAAATTACTCTCAACTAATTTACAAGTTTTAACTAAATTAATTTATATTAATTTCAACTAATTTAGTTTCAATTAGTGAGTTTAGGTATTACGGGGTAGGAGTGGTAAAAATTTTTTCCAAAAACCACCCAAACTACCCGAATAAAATTGAATTGAATTATTTATTATAATTTATTAAATAAATCATAATTTTAAATTTATACTAAAACCGCACTAGCATTTAGGCCCTATTTATTTTGTAATATGGGTAGGATTTTTTTTCAATTGATTTTGGTGATTTCTAGAGAAGTATGTTTTTTCCCCCTTCAAATGATACTTTCTTTGTGTATTTATTATCTACGTTTGTTGCTTGTAATTTGTACAAGCATGGGAGAAAGGAAGAAGCAAGGAGAAAAGTGAATACGTCCAAGAGGAGGGAGAGAGAGGGAGAGAGAGAGAGAGAGAGGGAGATGAATAGCATGGATTTAATGTAAGCTATTGTTTCACCACTAACTAATAAGACGGAAGCTACTTCTGGAACGGATCCCTCCTTTTCCTCCTCAGCCTATCGGATATCAGTAGCCGTTTTTAGCTTTTGTTTCCCTTCTAAGGCCAAATTCTTACACGTTATTCACATCCGAGTTGCATGTGTTGAGCATGCTGCCAGCATCTGTCTTAAGGTAGGACCAAACTCTCCGCAATTTACATTTATATCAATCAATTATAAAATTATGAATTCCCTTCCGCTAAAATTCAATTATTTGGAAATCGGTTCTTACGTAATTAGTTATACAACGAGGAGGCCGAATTGCATCTTATAGACGTCTAAGCAAGAAGGGCCACTATTGACAGATCTGAAAGTAATTATTTCAAATAACAAGTGATTGAAATTTACAAGATGTTGTAAATCATTCGAGTCTTGATTTAATAAGTACAAACAATGCCTGGATTGTTCAAGTTCTATATAGCAAAACACTGTAAAGATGCATTGCTTGTTGGGACAGTTTTTTTCTGAAATCTTAAACACAAACGTTTGTTTAACTTGTGCAAAATATTCAGAGGTGGCTCCCAAGTGAATTTGATGGCCGTCTTCCAACAAAAGATATAAGAGAGAACAGATAAAGAGGAAACACTAACAAATCATTTTCTGAACCAAATGTCTTTGGAACCAAGTCTAACTGTACAACATTGATCGTATAGTAAACAGTTAAAAAGATGGTGAATTTCACTGCGGCGAAACAATTCATATCTGATCACCATAATCAGGTATCCTAGCTTCAAACAACTTACGCAGGTTCTGCAATTGCATCATACTGAAAATAATTTCAAGCAAAGTACACAACCAGCAAACATTCAAGAGCTAAATCAAAATTTGTGGGGCACAATGATTGTCTAGATCTTAGGCAAATCATTACGAACCATGACCCTCCCTCCTCACCAAATTTACCATCTTAGAGAAAACTAGAGCACAAGTGAAAAGTGGGCCAGCAGACTAATTTGGTTTCCGCATATTACGACCAGCACGAATAACCTCATCCACAAGTAGCAGCTGAGATGCAATCACAGGGCTGCACAAGAGAGAATGATTCTTCTCAGGAAACAGGGGATGACAGTGAAATTAACGAGCTCAATGAAAGCTACACGACAATGGCAAATATTCTGATTCTCTCAAGGAGAAATGGGTTATCGACTATTTTGGGGGAGAAAATGTCTAAAGCACATGTATTAGAGCATGCAAAACAGTAAGACCTCGGACATACCCCGAGTTTATGATCTGACGCTTGACAGAGTAATTGTCAAAGATGCCCTCCATTTGAGGGTCAATAGGTTCTCCAGTGTGTAGATTAAGCCCAACCACATTCCCCTTGTCATGCTCTCCCTGAAATGAACAACTCAATTTTATATGACATGCTAATGATGAATTATATTGATCAGTCTTGCACAACATGATAATGATGAATATTATCAATCTGGTCCCTTGAAATATGGTACTTGGATATAATATATAAATTACCGCAAGTTCAATAATCACGTCCTGAGTGTCAAGGCCGGAGTTTTCAGCAAGTATCTTTGGGACCACAAGAAGGGCATCAGCAAAAGCCTCTACACCAAGTTGAGCACGCTATTGGAAGTTCACCAACATCAGACCAAATCCAAGAGAATAAAATGAATGTTTATAATATCCTACTCTAATGCACAGTCCTCAACCCGAAGAGGAACATAAACAAGCATTCTAAGAAAGTTCCAAGTAGAATAATGTGCAATCACAGAGATCCACATAGACAGAGAGAGAACATACAGACCCCTTGAACAGTTTTCTTCACTTCATTAACCAGGTATTGTCTGGCTGCCACCTCAAAAGCCCCTGCACCCTGTGATTTGCAGAAATGAACTCACTGAGTGAAAGAGACTCAAGTCAACAGCTATATCCTTAAGATCTACATGATATCAATAATTTAACCTGTTGTCAGGTTTCCATTCATAAGATACAAAAGCAAAGATATAAACAGACATGATGCCACCGCAAATTAAAAGGCTATATTCGACTAAATGGAAGTTCAACAAAACATAGGCTGACTCTGGTTTTCTTCATACATTCAAAAAAATGGAGATCCTCAAATTCAGATTATCCTTGCATTCTGAGAACGGTGAGGATATACAAGTTACACAAGCAAAACAGATATTTTGCTCGCACATGCATGAATCAACATTTCAAACACATTAAGGGCACAGGAAACCTGTTAAATACTTAAATTATGTCAACTCACTAACTGAACTTCAGCATTCACTTGTCAACTAGTAAGATTATTGAATAGAACAACAGAAATAACTGAAAAATCACAAAAAACTAGAAATATGTAATAACTCACAAGTACAACAGCTTCATCTTCAATGGTATTCTTCACAGCCCTCAAACCATCACGAACTGCATCCTTAATCTGAGCAATGGTGTGATCATTTGGTCCTGCAAAAAACTTATAGGTTGCATTACTGGAACAAAATCAGTCAATCAAATACCACTAACCAGATTGTTGGATGATAGAACCATAACAGCACAAACAACACCAAGAGGACAAAGTATACTGTCAGAAAACAGGAATAATCATCTGGAGATACACAAGTGGTAACTGATAAAGCACTTAGGTGAGCAAATAAAAGTACCTTTAATGAGGATTGTACATGAGTGAGGATTTTTTACATTTTCCACAAATGTATACTTCTCTTCTCCAAGTACATGCTCGTAGACCAGTCCGGCCCAACCAAGGCACTCTGGCGTAAGGTCGTCAACTGAATTGACAGCCTCTCCACCACAAGCCAAAACCAATCTCTCCATGTTTCTCCTCTTCGCCCTTCGCAGGGCAACAATCTAAAAAATATTGCAAAAATCAAAAAGAGCAAAGTAGAAATAGATCCCACACAATCATAAAACAACATATGAATATAAATCCAGCAATGCAGATAACAGTAATAACAAAATTCTAAGAGATGGTAAAAATACAGATTCCAGTGAAAAAAGAATATCAAGAAAATCAAAATTCCCCAATACTTTTAAATGATTTAACAGAGAACCAGATGACCTTTCAACTGTATTAAAGACACCCAATATGATGTTATTCCACGAGCATAACCAAATCACATTCATGATATAACAAACTAGTAAACTCCATTGCTACATGAAGTCAGGGAGATCTGTAGTGACATTAGCAGTACAAAGTTCTCCTTTCAAAGATGCCATTTGGCAAGACCCATTTTCCTCTTTCTTCCTTGTTTGGGGGGTTTGGTAGGTGGGGGGTGGCACTGTTAATAAAACTAATGAACAGACAGATCAATTCAATTGAACTAAGTATCAGGAATAATGGTTGCAGAAATGAATATGAAGCACTAGAGTACGTTAACTCAAAGTGCCACCACAACCAGATTCCACTAAAATAGAGCACAGTATATCAGTATAATATTTAATGCAGTATGTGAAAAGTGTCCCAATGACGGGGTCTATAAAAGTAATGGCAACTTACTCCAGCTCGTGCAAGAAGATCCAATGATGGAGGATCAATTCCTTTCTGATTAATAACAACAAAATTGTTTTCATTGCCAGCACACACCTGGAAATAACCTTAAGTATTATTATCTTTGAAATAACCTTAAGTATTATTAACGCTGCCATTAAGAATGCTTCATAGCGCCCTCAAACCCACTACCTTGTTCTTTAAATCAATAATCTTCTGCACTTTCTCATCAACAGACCTCCTCTCTGCTGCAACCATTGCTTCTCTCTGTTCTGCATTTGAGTAAAAAAATCCTGCATTTATTTCACTGGCCAAAATAAAGTCAGTCCTACAGCTCAGACATATTAAGAGTACAGAAGTAATCAACCACAAGTTAGTAGAAAATTTCAGAAAACGATACCTCTTCTCATACTCCAGTGATACATTACAAGTCAAAATATAACAATTCTCTGCTCGACGTTTCATATCCGGATGCCTTGAACCATGGTCAAGAACAAGACCCTCAACCTAGAAACAGCAGCAAGAAGATGAGTATGTATGCCTAAGACACAGAGATTCATACATCATTAGGCAACACCACAAGTGCACATGATCCAGCAGGTAGACATGCATGTCAATGCCCAAAACCCAGCATATTACCAGGAAAATCCTCAAGGACCACATGTTTTCTTAGGATAAGAAACAAGAATTCCTGATAGATAGGACACGCAAACTACAGAAGTAATTTCTCTAATACAACCACATCTCAAATTTCAGCATTTGATCAACCACTGTTAATTAGGTAAATCCAAAAGTAAACACACAAAAGGAATCTAGTGAATGGAAACTTCAGGATCTAATCAGAGCTCCAGTTATGAAATTAACATACCAGACGAGTGTCCACATCAAACTTGTGGCGCATGTGCATTATCTCAACCATGAAAAGATCTATAGGCTCCTCAGGCTTGCGAATGCAGAGCACCTGCAGCAGCAAAAAAATGATGCTTTGAAACAAAAAGAAACTGATAATTTTACATCTGAATAAAGAAGATTTATAAGTAACGTAATGCCAAATATAAGTCCACCTCTGATACTAAAACATGGAAGAAATTATGACCAAGAATTAAAGCACTTACAGAATTTACTACAATGTCAGTTAGTTGATCTGCCAAGGCCTCATATAGCTGAATATGAAGAAAGAGGGATGTAACATGTAAGAACACAATCAAAGAGTCCCAAATGTAACTCAGAAATGTAGCGGCTGAAGCAAACCTTTGTCCTTAATGTTGTTCTTGCTACCATCTTCAGTATCTCTTTATCGGGTTCATCACCCATCACCACAGGAGTCTTGAACTTCTCAAGAAATTGAAGTGTTGCTCTTTTAGCTATTTCAA
>NC_026157.1:2466840-2506588 GCF_000512975.1 Sesamum indicum
AGTTTCAAAGCCACCAAAACTCACAAAAAAATATGCAATTGAACAATTTGAAAGAGATCCCCTAAAACTTCTATGATTAAAAGATAAGTCGACATCAACGAACAAAAAATTTTAAGGACTACAGTAAGGACTTAAATGTAAGGCATATGGAGTTACCACATACCCACATCAACACATACACCCCAGGGAAAAGGGAAGGACACCTAACATCATAACTAAATTAAAGGCCTTCATCACCAGCCTCACATCATTCAAGTGACCTGTAATCTTATTTCTTGGTGTCAAATAATGTCTTGATCTCCTTACTCTTACACGCAACGGGAAGTGGTTGTTAGGCAAGGGAATGTGATACTTTACTATTGTTTCACTGCAATACGCAGCACGAGGTACAAGGAAGAATAAGACGCACCTGGATGACCTAACCTAAAATCTATGGGTATATACTTCTAGAGTTCCTTATATTAATCAGCATAGGCACAGAATGATACCGCTATTACTTTCTGTTTTTTTGGGGAGAGATTGTGGAGTTGCTTAAGCACATCATAACAAAGAATGCTCGATGATACACCAATACAGATCTTTCAAAGAAAGCAAAGTTGGCTAACCTTCGTCTATATACCGCTCAGATTGCTTCATGAGCTCACCAATAAAGATGACAGTAGAAGTAGTACCATCTCCACTTGTATCGTCTTGAGCAACAGCAGTCCGAGCTATCATTATGGCTGTAGGGCTTTGAATTTGCTGTTATCAACCAAAAGAAACATGCTGTGAGAGGCCATACATAGACATTCTTGTCCTATTTGCAACTTCGAATTTGTGTTTAAATACACATTAAATCCAATTTTCTAACCCTTCTAAATGATAAACACACAACACAGAAAGCAAATCAAGCAGACCTCATGCAAAAAGATTAAACAGAATAGTTCCTGTTGCAGTTGATTCCAGAAACCTACCAGTTTCCTGGTCACCTAGTTCAACCATTATTTCTTAACTACATTCATTTGAATATATAAAAGGCCATAGTTCTCTTGCAGTATCTTGGAGCCAATCCAAGTCTGGTCTGCCTCCTCCACCTTAATACTAATAGAAAACAATATGCTCCTGCCTGACATCCCATTGCAATCAAAAATCTCAACTCAGAACAAACTTAAAAACAACCACTAGAAGTTTGGTAAACAATACTAACACAACATGCTCTGCAATAAAATTTCCTTTAACCACAACCATATGCTAACCATACCAGTTGATACTGCAAATCTTACAAATAATATGTGGGCAACACATTCTTTTTCACCACTTTCTCTTGCTAACAACAAACAACCCCGGATGGTACTACACACATTTCAGTGCAAAAACATATAAAATGCAGACACTGATGCAGATGCAACCAATCATCAATAATATGAAAGGTAAATAAAAAGCGCCCATTTTATTAACAAATAATTTGAGGTGCAGTGTCAAAATACCCAAAACAAAAATTACAAAAAAATAAAGGAAAAAGAAGGAAACAGAAACCATCTCTTTCAAAAGCGTGTTGCCATCCTTGGTGAGTTTGATATCACCAGCTCCACCGACAAGCCTGGCAAGCAATCCGAAAGCAAACTAATCAACACAAATCCAAAAAACAAAATCATAAATATAAAAAATAAAAAATATACATCTTAATAGTGCCCTTGGGGCCGAGATTAGTTTTAAGCACATCCTGGAGGCCCTTGGCCGCATTGATATTCATGTGAAGCGCATGCGACTTGTTCAGCACCTCAGCGTTTGGGTTCAACACCTTAAGCGACATCCTTCCACACTACTCCTGTTCTCCACAGCCGAAACACACAATTAAACACTTCGAGAACATGCAGTTAATACAATTGCACTGTGTAATGCGAATTAACAAAGAAAGGGAGAGTAATGATACCAAAATGTAGAGCTAGATCGGGGGTTTTGAATACCGTTTGAAGCGAGAGAAAGAGGGGGAGAGAGAGAGAATGAAGAGTAGGGCACAGAGGGTTTCTTGAGGGCTTTCTGGAGAGGGAAAGGCACATTATTAGTACCAAGTCGTTCTCAAATAACAAAGTAACACCAAAGCAAGAACCACATCAACTCCAGTTCAAATTTCTCATCAATGGGCCATTATTAACTCAAATCACTGATTTTTCATAACTTCACAACGAAAACAAAGCAAACCCAGATGAAGACAATTCGAGATACGATGTGAGAAAGAGTACCTTGATGGGAGAGATTCGAAGGGAACTGAGCTGTGAGGACAAGAGCAAGAGGGCACTACCTGAATATGCAGGGGTTGCACGAGAGTGAGAATAAGATGAGCGGAAAAGCCAGGGTTTTATTGCTTGCTACTAGGAAAACCGTAGCTCAATCACGGCTGAGATGAAGAGATTGTAATGTGAAAAGATCTGGACCGTCAAACAAAGGACTAATTGGGTGACCCGACTTCGCAACCCGAAGTGCTGGATTGGTGGTGCGGTTCGGGTTTTCACTCTGAAGGTGTCGTCGCTCCCAAACAGGTCTTTCTTACCCTCTTTATTGCTACATTTGTCATGATTTTTATTTTTTTCATTCTTTTCTTTCATATTAGTTTCTTCTATCTCTCTTTCTATTTGTTTTTACAGATCCTCTTCATCAATGCACTCTCCTATTTTTTGAGTATTCATCTCATCATTTCTCAAATCATAGTCACTATTTTCAAAGGATTCCGATTCTTTTAAATGTTCACCTTCTTCAATTAACCCACCCTCCTGAGGTTGTGTACTATATTCACCAACCTAACTACCCATAACATTTCCATCAACTTCAACATATATATCGATTTCTTTTTTAGGAGCAATACCAATACACACATCAAACAAAACATCATCATGATTTACTTTGTAATACACATCTTCAACCTTTGTGAAATATATCCTATTACCAAAATAGCCCACCTCATTAGCCATTTCACCCAGTTTTGAAATAGACATTTCATAAACATTCTCATAATCAAATTTGTACATTATATTATTCCAAAAATATAATGTAATGGTTGCTAAAATAGTGTCATTATTATCTAAAAGAAAACCGAACAAGTCAAAACAGAATAAGTTAAAAAAAAGAAAACATAATTTCAGCAGACAGCACAATTACACATAATTTTTGTGATATGCATGTGCATCAAGTATAAATTTTACAGCAATGCAGTGTCTATACTCTCTATCTGCATCTTGCGGATATCATTCATTAAATAAGTTTATGTATGATTCCCTCACTTTTTGATACTGAATTGTGATGAAACTTAATGCCACATTGTACATTGAGAAAAGAATTGGTCACATTCCAGGTTGGTGACTATGCTTTTTTATGGAATTGTATGCTACATCCTCAAAGTTGTTCTGAAATTCAAAATTTAATCACATCAATGTATTTATTTGCTGGGGCAATTTCAATAAACTGCTTTCGTGAACGTTGGTGGTCTGTGGTCTGTGGCAATTTCACACACTGTTCATTGTTCCATTCAAAAGAATCACAACATCCAAGTGGGACGAAAGAAGGTACTACTATTATAATTACACATAATTTTAAAAAATGAATACATTTACACGCATATGGGCAAAATAAAATATTCAGCAGATAGACAGAAAAAAGAAAAAAAAATCGTCCATTGTTGCTTTTAAGACAATAACAACACAATGGGACCATAGTGTTGGAGATTTCGAAACAAAAATACAATGGACCACTTTTATTTTTTGGGACCACAAAAAACCCTATATTTAATGCTACAAGTCAGATTTTTTTGAAAACATAGAAAACTTACCGTACGAAGGTGGAGGAAAATCGTTAAACTTAGGATCCCGAAATGGCATTGCTTCAATCGGGTTTCTTCCTCCTCAATCGACGATCAGTTGTTTGTGGGAGTTGAAAGAAGGATTTTTAGGGTTCTTTCGATTTGGGCGAATTGCGATTTGGGGGTGAATTTTTACTGCTTTGTTTTACAGCTTTCTTTTTTAACTCAGTTTTTTACATTGTTGCCACATCATTATTTTTTTTTCCACGTGTCAGGCCACGTGTGTTGTTGACTATGTAATTTTTGCCTAGTTGTCATCTTTTTTCCGCCTAAAGCCACGTCATTCGCCACGCAAGCTCCTACGTTTTTAAGTTGCGCACGTGGACGTCGGAACCCTAAAAAATCAATACTTACATGACTAAAATTGTCAGTCCTGTACTTATAGTCCCAATTATGCCACCCCCATGCTTACGGGACTAATTTTACAATTTTGCCTATATATATGACTACCCAACAAAATATATTCTGTTTGTCCACATATATATTTAATTGTCACATCTCACTATTTAATGGTAAGTATTGTTAACTACAAATTGGGAAAATCATTGCATCACTTGCAAAATTTCACATCGTTTTCCAAAGTAAAATAAATAAATAATCACACACACACACAGATGTATATATATATATATATTTGCTGCTTTTCGTTTCTTTGCTTGGTAGTAAATATTGCCGTGAATATGCTTATAAGATCAGTAATTTGTGCTTGCTTTTGTACTGAAGCTTTTATATTCCATTCTCCATGACTTAATTTTCAGAAATTTTTAAAGACGAACACAATAAAATGACCAGATGACGTAATGTTAATTTCTCCCTTGCAGTTTGCATTAATTAATATTAGTATTATAAATAACATAAATTACGGGACTCAAAATACATTTTACCCCATATATAAGTATTACTAATTAGACATCAGAATAATAAGTAAACTAAGACAATTTCCAGCTCGAAAAACTACTACATTCGTCTTTAATTAATCCTCCTCCTCCTTTAGAACATGAAAAAAGTTGTATATATTTTAACGGGGTTACTTTGAGAAATTAAATTATATATATATATATATACTTCAAAATAAAACTAATTGTGTAAAAAGATTAAGATAATTCATTTTGCAAGCAGCCAAGGTGTTTATACATCAAATGATATATGACTTATGAAACACAAAATTCACCAATATTTGGCTCACAAAAATATTACTAAATAAAATGAAAAATTATCATCAAAGCAATACAAAATCTCATCTATATAATTAACCTGAATGATTAATTCCTTGTAACTGCTTTAATAGAAAAATTAAAGAACAATAATATTCCACATTAATAATAAGCAGATAGTGAGATGCTAGTCCACCCATCCATGTAACAAGAAACATGCAATATCAGAAAAATCCATGGCAATATCCAAAGTTACTGTTGACAGCAGCATTCACATGGCTCGAACTCACAATTCCATGACTAGGTTTACTCTCGTACTGATCGAATACGCCGCCAGCCAGATTTGACACGAACATTGAGGACGGATTCATCAGCTTATTTGCATGCTGAGTGACATTCTTCTTTAAGTCTTCCATGGCATCCCTCAATTGCTCCAGCTCCTCTAACCCTAATTTACTCACAGGGGCCTCCCACCAATAATGGCTCTCGTTTGTTTTCCTCATGTTGTCTAAATTATCACCCCTTTTCCTCTCCACTTCCACTTCATTAAGAATTTGACCTAATTGCAGGTTCAACTCTCTAACACTAGCATTCCTCTGAGCCTCGACCAGATGGAACGGATCGTGGGAGTTGGGTCCCGTGCTTCGGGCCAAGAACCTGTCAATTATGGACTCCACGTTGGGATGGCCGAAGGAGAAGACTTTTCCAGCTGGGGAGAAAACGATTATGGCGATCTCAACGCCACAAAGCGTGCAGAGTTCACTAGCCTTTTTGAAGAGCCCTGATCGCCTTTTTGAAAATGTGACCTGTAGGTGATTTTTTACCTCTATTTTCTCGATTTTAATCTTTTGACGGCCCATGCTCGGTTTTTTTGCCATGGCGATCGATCGATCTTTTCTGTCACTATTTTATGTAAAGAATTAAGGATGGACCGATAAAAGAGTTTTGAATTTGTTTCAAGAATTGTATTGGGAGCATGGAGGAAAAGAAATGCCTATATATTTATAGGGGAGTTTGGAATTATTACACCATCAAAAGTTGGCAATTCATGTCTGTTTTGGCATTTCATATCTGATTTGGGAGTTTCAAAATCTTTTCCTAGTAAATGTCTGGATTTTTGCCAGGTGAAAACCTAAGCATGTTTACCTGACATTATTCAAAGATAATTAATAATTTTAAGCTAATGAGACAGTTTAATCTAGAATTATATATATAGTTAATTTTACAAAGTCAACCCAGCTCTAATATTTAGTATACAAGAAATCAAACGTTTGTTTTAACATTTGATACTAATTATTATTAGCCAAATAAACAATATCTGTAAATCCATCATTTGATGCAGCAATAATTATTAGTAACATAACATCATATATACAATTAAATTATATTCATTAATCACTTTAATTTGTAACATACTTTTCTTTTACAGCAAATGATGTGTTGGTGGAAACTGATCTGAATAATTAATTTATGGAATCATTTAATCAGATAATGATATACTAAGTCATGACAATAAGAACACAAATACCTTGAATTGTTGCGGGTATGGAAAAGCTCTCATGTTCGCATTCGAATTATCTATCTAAACATAAAAATCATATGTAAAGCTCTCATGTTCGCAATCGAATTATCTATCTCAACATAAAAATCATATGTAATTTTCTTGTAAGGAAACTCAAGACTCTATATTTTTTTCTTCGTATAAGTGTCATATCGCAATTATTTTGTGACGTAAATATTTCGATAGATCAAAACAATTATTTGCATGATCATCAAAGGGAACACGCATCCTTGTTTACTTCACTTTTTTCCCATATAAAAGCATAATATCGTTTATTCTATTCAACAAGTCGTTTGTTAATTTAGTTTCAAAGCGAAAATCAAAATTTTCTATATAAAAATGGATTTGACTAATGAAATTGTGGCAAGTTTGTAAGAATATGGTTTTCCTTTTGTTTCCAAATGATTATAAAATGTCAAATTAAGGAGAAACCATGATTTTGAGGATTTGAGATCGATCGAAACCGTCATGTAATCTAAATGAACATATGTTTTAGCACAAGGAGATTCGATCATGTATCATATATGGTTAATTTTGCATTACATGTCAATATATATATATATATATATGTATATATATTAATATCATATGGTGATCAAATATAACAGGTACTATATATATACGACATAAAAATATATGCAACTAGTCAAGGTAACACGTTAATTAGATTATCATACTTAATGTTTTTCACATGTCTCGTCTATGAGCAAATAACACGTACGTGTGTTTACTTACCTTTTGAAATACGTATAATGTTACCCATAATCTGATGAGCCCATGATTTTCAATCGAATGTAACGCAATAATTATATAGTGATACACTCAAGATCTTTCACGGACCATATATAAGGTTTTCTGATGTAAGTTTTTATCAGAAATTCTTTTTTATAGAAGTCGTATGTGTTTAGACGAGGGGTTTGGCATAGCCGCACACCAATATATAGATATAAAAAAATCATGCACCAAAAACACAGAGTATTTACTCTATTTACAAAATAATCGCTGTATCTGGTAAGCTAATCTAATCGAACTCATTTGAAACAGAAATTAAGGGACACGTTATCCAAGCTCGTAAGAAGAAACTCAATGTTAAAAATGCTATAATTAAGTTTTTTTAATTAACTATTTTTGGCCAAAAATCATTCAACCAAGAATCAAATAATTCCACCTTTGGTAAACTAAACTTAATTGCATCTTTTTCCTGGGCTTTCAACATAAAATCATGGGATTGAATACATTTTTTATGCCGTAATTTAAGTTATTTGGTGTTTTTGCTTTTTAACTTTTTAAAATAGTATTTTGGTCCTGTATCATTTTAATTTTCGGGGTTTCAATCTTTTTTCTTGCCGGAGCGCAAAAAAGACTTAACTCCTGAAAATTAAAAAGATGCAAAAACATAATGTTACACAAGAAAGTTAAAGTACAACAATGCTGACAAAAATGAGCTAATATGAATTGCAACCCCAATTTTAAAAGGTTACTTGAGATGCACATGCATTTTTCTGTTGAGAAAAGTGAACTCCAACAAAAAAAAGATCGAAAATTGCAAAAAATTAGAAAGATGCAGGATGAAATGCTATCTTATAAATTTTAAAGGACGAAAACGTCAAATAATCTAAATTATGGGACAAAAATGCAATTAAGCCTAAAATCATGCCACCTTAATAGTTATACCAGTAAAACATGGAAACATTTTGATTGACAAGAACAAATTATTTTACATCTAATTCCTACTTTTCTTTTACTACTTTATGATAATATAAAATTAAAATATGAGATATTGCTTGAATATAATTCTAATATATTAGAAACATTTTGTCTATTAACCTGATATAATATTATATCTGTAGATAATATATAAAAATAGTTAAAAATAAATTAAAAAAAAATACGTTGCTAGCCTACTCCCCAAGTTTCGAATACAAATAGGATGGTAACTCGGGCAAACAAGGTCAAATATTGAAGCTCGAGTTGAGATTTAGTCAAATTAGTTCGTTGAACTGGCTCGGCACATCTACCACCCTGATATGGGCAGCTTGCATTTTTTCAATTTATCTTTTTGTAGATGTATGTATATGTATATTTTACAGTGCATTTTGACTTAGGTGTAATTTGTCCTTTTTGTCCATTTTCTTCATCTGCTGCATTCTTCCCTAAGTTGAAAGTCAATTTTTCGGTTTTGTTCTCATTTTAATTTTTTAAGTTTTAGATTAACGGATGAAATTATATTTTATATTAATAATTGTGTTAAATTAATATATTTTTTATTTAATAAAAATAATAATTTTTTTTATATTTGCTATGTCAAATTAAATATATTTTTTATTGAAATAAAATTAATAATTATACTTATTTTTTATGGATTTCAAATTATTAATGATATCATAAATCATTGTGAAACAAATATATTATTAGTGTATAAAATTAATAATTGAACTTTTTTTTTATATATAGATATGTAAAATATAAGAAAAAAAATGCAAGCAATTTCTAGTGATATTAAATGTGCAAATTATCCCTTTATGAAAAATATAGCAATTTATTTTTTTATATTTTTTAAAATACAACAATTTACCCCATGTGCTTTTTATAATAAAATAATTTATCTTCCTGTAAATTCATTCATTTTAAAAAGCATAGGGAATCAATTGCTTTATTTTAAAAAGTATAGGGGATAAATTATTAATTTTTTTATAGAGTGATTTACTCATTTGTAATATTATAAAGATAAATTACATTAAATTCTTATTTTTAAAGATACATATTTTAATTAAATAAATAAATAACAATTAAAAAAAGCGAGAGAACAAGAAGAGAAACATACAAGCTTGTAAAATTGAAAGAGAGAGGGGGGGGGGGGGAGGTTTTAAAAAATAAGAAAAAACTAATTAACAGATAAAAAGATTGAAACACCAAATGAATATCCTTCAATTATAAAACAATATAGATTTCCGTTGGTGCATGATGATTCAAGTCGAAATATGCGACCTCCCTCGGTAGTTTTAAATTAATTACGTATCCACTCCAAATCGTTAATGGGTTTTCAGAAATAAAACACATACGTTAGACTCGTCAGATTTGTTTCCGACTAAAATTCTAAAATGCTCAAGTTAGTTCAAGTCGAGGTAGAAATATGCGATCTGTAGATTTAAAAGTGAAAGCAATAAATATATGTTACCTCAAGTGATTTTTAATTAGGGTATTTATAGGGCCCAAGTGTACAGCACTAGTTGGGCCATGTGTCACCATCTAGGTGTTCCTATCTTTTTATAGTACAATGGAGAATTTATCCTTCCAATCAGGTGGCATTTCGGAGTCTGGCGTGGGTTGGCGCTCCAAGGACCTAACCCACGCCTTGGGTCGCAGATCCTGCTAACTCTTTAAGCTACCTCTATGAGAGGGGCTTTTTCATCTTTTTGCATAAATAGGAGTAATACCCCCATCACATGCCATATTGGATATTTGGTTGATTGTAATATATATACCTCATATTTTAAAAAAATTAGAGTATCTATCGATCATTCAATTACATAATTCCACGTGTTTGGTGCAAACAAAATAAATTGCAAAGAAAAAAAATTATTTTTTGTAATTTTACCTACGAACCCTTTACACATCATCATTTTGTATTAAAAACTAAAGGGTTATACTCCCCTCCTCTGAGATATGGTGTAATTACACATAAACCCTCCTATAGTTTGAAAAATTACATCTATTACCTTTGAAATTTGCTTCCATCTAATAAATAACTCCTCCCATTAGTCAAAATTCACCAAATTCGCTAATACTAAATCAGAAAAAAAAATCTATATTATTAATTTATTAAACCTATTGATTATTAGATGTTGTTTATTGTCCCATACTAAAAAAGTATAAGCCAAACTTACATACTTTAGACTATAAACATAAAAAGTTTAAGCTAGGCTTATTATCCCATATTGAGAAAGTATAAAAAAAAATTTAAACACCTTAAACTATATATATGAAAGTTTAAGCCCAACTTATTGTCCATGTTGAAAAAGTATAAGCTAAAAGTCCAAAACTTAAATACTTAGATTATAAATATTAAAAATTTTAATTTAAGTTTTTGTACTACAGTAAAAAAGTATAAAGCAAGTTTAAAGATTTTAGATTATAAATATGAAAATTTTTAAGCCAAATTTATTGTCCCACATTGAAAAAATATAAAACAAAACTTATACACTTTAAACTATAAATATGAAAAATCTTAAGCAAAGTTTATTATCCCACATTGAAAAAATATATGTCAAACTTAAATCTTTTTGAATATAAATATAGAAAAGTTTTTATTTATTCTTTTCCAAAAAATAGTCATAACCAATTTTTGATTGCTCATCGGCTCACAAATTTTGTCCAATTTTGATTGGTCCTTGCTGATTTTGACCACACCGATTTTGAATATATTAACTGCGCCGAATAAATGACCAATTTTCGATTGAATCGATCCACCGATTCTATTCTGAAAACATTGCCTAGAATAAATGAACAAGTCATTGCCTGTAATTAGTTGATGATGTTAGAGTCAAAAGCAAAGCTCACCGGACAAACATGAACCATCAATAGTCAAATCAAATGTCATCTTTTTCTTGATGATTTACGTTAACACACCTATAAAATCTTTTTTTAAATAAAATAAAAATTACATATCACTGTAAATATATCATACATGTATTAAATGAAATAAACAATCTAATTGAAATATATTTTTGGATAAATTATATTTTGTCATTCCAACTATGTCTGTTTTTATACTCTGACATCTAAATTTTTTTTTTGTGTCAGCTTGCCATCTCAACTACACGAAATTTACACTTTGCCATATATGAGGTTTTTTTGTTGAATTTTTTGTCGAAATAACATCACATGCTGTGTATATATAAAAAATATCACATGTCCACTGCATGTGAACTTTTTAAAAAAACTTGATTGAAAAAAGTTATAAATAACAAAATATACAATTTTGTAAAATTGACGCAAAAAAAAAAATTAAATATCAGAATATAAAAATGATCATAGTTCAAAGGACAACATATAATTAATCCTATATCTTTTGTAACACCAGGACAATTAAATGCAACGGAAAGTCAAGCAAATCATGATTCATTACATAAAAATATAATAAATATACTAATATAAAAATGATAACATCATTATATAAGAACAACTATCAACATGATATATATACTAAATGCCGAAGGAGGAGTCAACTACTGAGTATTAAAGTAGTAATGTCCCAACCATCTCCGAACAATGGACGGTGAGAGCTTGCTGCTCCAGCCATTCTTGATTTCAGTCAGCCATCAACCAAATTTAGACAAGAAACAAAGTACCCAAATCCGAGGAACCATGTTGTCCAAGTCTTCAGCTCTAAGCACCATTGCCAGCCTTTGCTTCTTCTGGTTCTTGATTTTCAGTTTTCCTTCTTCATGTTCAGCTCTTGAAACCAATGCCACTGACTATGAGGCTTTGATGGCCTTCAAATCCCATCTTCTGCTGCAACAAGACAGCATCTTGGCCACCAACTGGAGCTCGACTGCTCATTTCTGCAGCTGGTTTGGAGTTAGATGCTTGAATCAGAGAGTGATCAGTCTGCTGCTTTCAGGATTGGCTCTTCAGGGACAGTTATCTTCAGATATTGCTAATATGAGTAATCTTGTTGTGATTGATCTTAGCAGCAATGACTTGGGAGGTGTTTTGCCGAGTGAATTGGGGTTCTTGCAGCAGCTGAGAGTTCTGAATGTAACAAAGAATTCTCTCCAGGGGAGGATTCCGGCGAACCTGAGTCAGTGTGGGGAGCTTCAAGAACTGGATTTGTCATACAACTTCATAGCAGGGAGCATACCTGAGGAGCTTGGGCGTTTGAGCAATCTTCGGCACTTAGCCGTCGACCACAACAATCTCACGGGTAGGATTCCTGCTTCTTTGGGTAACTTTTCGAAGTTGGAGTACTTTTATCTGCATGAGAATGATTTGGTTGGTGAGATCCCAGTGGAACTGGGGAAGCTGGCTAGTGTAACGGTGATGGCCCTCCGTGGTAATAACCATACTGGCTCGATACCTGATTCGATCTTCAACATCTCAACGATGCAAGTCATGGACCTTTCTATAAACGGGCTGTCAGGTCAACTCCCCAAGAGTCTAGGCAGCCATCTGTCGAGCCTTGAACACCTTTTCTTGGACAGCAACAGGATTACTGGGAGAATTCCAACGTTTCTGTCTAATGCATCGAAGCTTACCAAACTGTTTCTGACTGAGAATGATCTGAGTGGAAATATACCGAATGAATTCAGTGAGTTGCAGAACTTGGAGTGGTTCGAATTTGAATACAATCAAATCTCTGGTGGCATCCCGTACAGTCTCTTCAACATTACATCACTTCAAATACTAAAAACCAGACATAATTACCTTAGCGGTGATCTTCCTCATGATCTTGGTAATTGGCTTCCTAATCTTCGAGAGATTTTCTTGTCGCATAACCAGTTTAGTGGAGAAATACCCCCTTCAATATGCAATGCCACAAAGCTCACCACCCTGGAGGCTTCAAACAACAGCTTTAACGGGCCAGTTCCAATGATGCTTGGAAACCTGGTAGCACTTGAGCATCTTAACCTCCAAGTCAATTTATTGGTTAACAATCCCTTGTCCACTCGTCTTGACTTTTTCGACTCGTTGGTTAACTGTAGGAATCTACAATATCTTGTCCTTGATTCTAATCCTCTCAATGGCATCATACCAGACTCGGTTGGAAACTTATCGAGCAATCTCAAAGTCTTAACAGCCATATCCTGTAAGCTTAAGGGTGGCATTCCACATAGTATTGGCAACTTGAGTAGTTTGCATTTCTTGGGATTATCTAATAACAATCTACAAGGCAAAGTACCCTCATCGTTCGTTGGCTTGCAGAATTTAGAAAGGATATATCTAACAGGCAACAAGTTAGAAGGCACTATTCCAACTGAATTCTGTAGCATACAAGTTTTGGGGATCCTACATCTTGGAGAAAACAGTTTTTCAGGATCAATACCCCTATGTTTTCAGAATCTAACTGAGTTAAGAGAGATTTCTCTGGCTGCTAACAGATTAAACTCTACTGTGCCTTTGCGTTTCTGGGATTTGGTGAAGGTGGAAGGTGTAAACTTGTCCAGGAATCAACTACATGGCATGCTACCGGTGGAAATGGGAAACTTGAAAGCAGTTAATATCATAGACCTCTCTTCTAACAACTTCTCGGGTGAAATTCCAAACTCGGTAGGGAGCCTTCAGAACCTACTTGCACTTGATATGTCGCAGAACAAATTTCAAGGTCCTATACCAAACAGTTTGAGCAATCTGATAGTCATTGAATTCTTGGATCTGTCCTTAAATGAGCTCTCTGGTGGTATTCCTCCATCCCTTGGATCACTTCGCGATCTCAAGTATCTAAATCTTTCTTTCAACATGCTACAGGGAGAAATCCCGACAACTGGAGTATTCACAAACATTACTTCAGAAAATTTGATGGGGAATCCTAACTTGTGTGGAGCTCCTAAATTGAACTTTCCAATGTGCTCAGCTCGAGGCCCCGGGCAAGGAAAGAAATCGTCTCTAGTTCTCAAGATAACAATCCCCATTGCTGCAACACTTCTTGTGGTCATATGTCTTCTTGTGTGGCTCAGTTTGTCAAGAAAGAAGCACCTGAAGAATCCAACTGGATCAGATTCTGTCCCAATAGGACATCAGGTCATCAGCTATTATGAGCTTCTCAGAGCAACAGAAAGTTTCAGCGAATCCAACTTATTGGGGAAGGGAAGTTCTGGTATGGTGTATAAGGCCGATCTTTCAGATGGTACCGTTGCAGCAATCAAGGTTTTCAATATGGAGTACACCAGGGCTCTGCAAAATTTCGATGCTGAATGTGAGGTTTTAAGCAATGTGAGGCACAGAAACTTAGTCAAAATAATCTCCATTTGCTCAAATATGGACTTTAAGGCTATGGTGCTGGAGTTCATGCCTAATGGAAGCTTAGATAAATGGTTGCACTTTGAGAGCAATTCCTTAAGCCTTGTCCAAAGGCTCGATATTGTGATTGATGTTGCAATGGCCATTGAGTATCTCCATCATGATTATATGATGCCGATTGTGCATTGTGATCTAAAGCCCTCGAACGTGCTTCTTGATGAGGACATGACAGCTCATGTTGCTGATTTTGGGATCGCGAAAATTCTGGCTCAAGATGAAGAGCTAATCCGGACTAAGACTCTGGGAACTATTGGGTACATTGCTCCAGGTATGGTCATTTACCTGTTCTCTAATATTCCCAGAACCCCTTCTCCTGATTGTTTGCTTCATAATATAGTTGTTACCTTCTTCTCAAATAAGAGTTTTATTGCTAAAATTATGTTTCTATACAGCATGCCTCTGAACTAAACATAGTTTCTATTCACTTTCTCTAATCAAGATTAGTGTCATTCAAACAGAATTCGGTTTAGATGGCCATGTATCCACAAAGGTTGATATCTACAGTTTTGGGATTCTGCTGTTGGAGACATTCACAGGGAAGAGGCCAACAGATAATATGTTTAGAGAAGGCTTGAGTCTGCATCAATGGGTAATCAAATCATTCCCTGGTGCCCTGAGAGAGGTGCTGGATCCCAATCTTATTTATGACCTTAATTCTGGTGAGGAAGGTGTAACCAAGAAACAGAGCCAGGTGGGAGAGTTGCTCGTGCCGATCATTCATGTGGCCTTGCTTTGCTTGAAAGAATCACCAGAGGAAAGGATTGACATGAGAGGCATCTCGGTACAGCTAAAGAAAATCAGAGCTGAACTGAAGGATGGTTGTGGCAAATAGTTTATGCAGGAGTCTCACCATGAGCCTCACACTATTAACTCTGTGAAGCAAGACTATCTACCTCACACAGAAAACACATAACACCAGTGTACGTTTCTTTTTTATAGTAAAGCATGAAATTCGTATTTCCTTTTCAAGAACTCAATCACCTTAAGGATAAAAAGAAATTATGTCCGGGCCAATCTAACATTTGGATCCTACCATAATGCAGCTCTGAGTGATTCTTCAGGTTAAAAAAAATGACAGGGGAAAGAAAATGAAAAAAGACTGTATCCTACCAGCATATACTTAGCAGTATGAAATTTGCCAGCAACAAGAACATTAACACTTGATAAGGCTTTTACAAAATTCCTTTCCCTTCACTCTAATGAAATTTAAATGCTACTATTCCTCAGAATTTAAGTTCTATGCTCACCATATTTCATAGGCGCAGCCATCTTGAACTAACAATATCAATAGTGCTCAGAAAAGTTACAATTTTTTTTTTCTGATATCTTAATCTAGAGCTATTTAGCCATCTCTCTATCCAAACCAGTAAGCCATGATAAGATCACTTCTGCACCTTTTTCCCAAGAGCAATCCAACATTATGTCATGGGCAACCCCTTCAATACAGACAGGTGACACACCATAAAAGCTGCCAGTTTCACTAAGTCCCTTGGCGTCCTACAGAAATCATAAGATTTGTAACTCAGACACCCTCAGTTTATACCAAAAATTCTTTCAGAAATGCTATAGTTGTAGGCAATAAAACCAGAGGCAAGGAGAGACAAGAAAACAATTGCATGAGTTGCAATAAAATAAATGAAAAAAGCAACAGAAGGGCTATTATTTTCAGAAGCTTCAACAACAGATATGCATATCAGTCAATAAGCATTACACAAAATGTTTTAGATTTCAGAGTGAGAATTTTACCACTATGAAATCATCATTTGCTCCCACAACAAGGATTTTGATAGAAGAATCTTTCATGGGAGGAACAGGAAGTGATGCACTGAGCTTCCTTAGATCAAACAGTGGCATTCTTGAACTCTCTGTCATCAGCTTTTGATAACTGGCACAAATTTAAAGTTAAAAAAAGTTTAAGCTAGCTTTCCAGAGAAGAATGAAAAATTAAACTTCTTTTTTGCTCTCCTTTCTGTTTCTTATAGCTGGCATGGATGGTTGAGCATCTGAGGTAGGCAAGTACTATGAGAATGTGAGCATGTAACGAGTCATAGAAGACAAACAACAAGTAAAGGAACCAATTTTTAAATCCCAATCAGATTCCTCAAAAGATGTCAGTGATTAATGTGGTAAAGAAGTAGGAAAATCAGGTTCCTTTATGCCTTAAACACCCTCATGTAATTCTGGAAACACCCACACAAAATCGTAAACCGTCCAATCTTCACAGCAAGTCTGCATTCTGGGGCATTGCTTCGGCTGAATGTGGTAAAGACTGGCTAACTAGTGACTGGTAGGCAACTTTATGGCCTTCAAGTCATAAACTTTTAAGTTTTATCATATGCCGTTTTTCAAATCTAAATCAGATATAGGAAATCATGTTTCTGCAGAATAATTGAATCCATGTGCTTTAAGATAAGCATGTCACCCAACAAACCCAAACCAAGGTGCATAAGGCTAATTTCCACTTCCAAATTTTGAAGAACATCACTCCCTTCCCCTGGCAGGTGCAGACGTATGGTATTTAAGATAAGCAACCAACTGAAGTTAGCTTAACCCATTTTCTTTCTTTAATATGAGATAGTGGGGCTTCAACCGATTAACTAATCAAAGATTGTTGGCAATCGCATGAAGTCTTTGTCTACAAACATCATTTCAAATACTTGTAAAAATCTAGCAGCAGCATCATCAAGCATTTCAGAAATTTTCACATGGCATAACCCTAACCAATTTTATGTTGAGTTTTCCATTATCTTTGAGACCAAGAATCTTTTGTAGAAACTCCCTGTTACTCAGCTGCTGTACTGGTTTATCAAATACAACTAAATCTTGCACAACTACCACCACTCAAACTACCACGTGGTGATAATTGTTAGCATCAGCCCTCGAATTGACAGGCTACTTTCTATTCTTGCATAGGAAGACAACCCTTTGAATCAAGAAGAACTGCAAGTTGCAGAGAGAGTCATTTTCTTTCAATCTTTTGTTATTTGGTACATTTCAAATTCAATTGTTGTATAACTTCTTTCGCCATTTAGAACTATTAAAATCCAATAATCCCATGTCAAAAATTCTTCAGTTACAGTGACCTCATTCCAGATTTGGAGCATAAATTTGATCAACTTAGCAAGACTATGCTCTTTGAGCAAATAATATGTATCCATTGTCAAAGGCAAAATCCAATGCCTCTGGATGATTCATTCCAAAATTGATTACAGCATGTGGCTTGAATTTAAGAATGTACAAGTACACAAGTCTTGTAGTACTAACCGAAGGACAAGACGATCCTCCATAGATTCAGAGAAGAAGGTTTCTCTACAAAGAGGCAGAGAAGTTTGAAAAGCTTTCGCTGCCAAACTGCGTGTCACCTGATCCATGAAGTATTCAATCATGTAGACTCTGGAGAATGCATTTGTTAATATGAACAGGGAAGTGCCTAACATTTGTATTTCAGAATTTTCGGTAGCAGATAAAAATAATACAGAAAATTGTACTGAAACCAAGTAGTATTATCACTCTATGGAAAAGAAAATGTTGAAAATAAAACTGAAATAATAAGATTTTGCAGTAATTCACTGAATCAATGATACATTTTGGAACTTGCATTATAGAAGTTAGAACTGTGAAGAATACATTCTCTAAAAGAACAAGTACCTTAAATGCAGCAATAGGTTTGGAGAACAGATACCGCCAAACTAGGCCACTGAATAAAAGGGAAAAAAGGTATGTTAGTTTGGTAAAACAGAATTCACATACAAAATGAGACAGTTACGACAAAGTCACCTATTTCCTGAAGGAGGTACAGAGCAAACAAGAACTCCTCCTGCTAGATAAGGGTGTGAGAGTTCCTTCTCTGAGATGGAGAATGGTAGCAGAGAAGTAAGTCACAGGGCAAAATTTCTTTAGAAAGCCATTTCAATAAACATTACAAGTCTTCAAAGATGTATGATGCATCAGTTTTAAGTATCCACAGGATATGGATTGGGCTAGCAGCTTAGGGCCTAATTCTCAACACAAACAATGTCTCATGTATGAGGATTGTATCTAGAACTAATTTCTTCCCTTGACCTTCCTTGTTCTATTAACATGTCTAATACACCTGATTATTCTGTCTTCTAGCTCTGTCTTAAAGATAATGATTTTCATATCAGAACCTCATAGAATTATATGAAATTCAAAGAATTACCAGAGCAAAATATTACAAACATCTTTCCTCCTCCCTTAAATGAAAGGAAACAAAAGTTTAATCCCCTGTAAAAGATTGTGTCTATCTACAATACAAGATTTCCTAAATTCTTTCTGAGCGTCGGTGGCCAATGACTTGGTTTTTACTTTCCCATTGAAGATTACAAACGTTCAATGTCAATTTCCTGCTTTTCCATCCAAAAACAGTACCAATCAGTTGAAAATGCTTCTGACCTTGTAATTTCCCATTCCCCACATTTGCAAGATAATACTGAACAATGAGCCCACCAAAAGAATGCCCCAGCAACACTGGGGGTAACTGAATCTCCTTCTGGATGAAATCAGCCACATGAGCTGCATGTGTCTACTGCATGTATGGAGTTTCAGGGTTAGACCAATATGCATAAGCATGCTACACCAGTAGTGGCGGAAATAGAAAAACAATTTAGTTCACTTCCACAACTAGATGAATTTTAGCTAATGAAAAGAATAATTATCTCTTGAAAAGCAAAGATACCTGGAGCGAACCTGCGACTGCACCATCCGTAGAATCACTTTCTCCCTGAAAATCAATAAAATGATGTGATTTAGAATCCAATATCCAACTCAAGCATGTAACTGGTAGCTAGAAATTCATAAAATAAGTAATGGGTCCAAGAGATCGATAGTCAATGACTGATAAACTGACAAAAATGAGTGGACAGCATAACATAGAACATATTGAATCACAGCTTATCGGTTAATCAAGCTGATATCTGCTGGCAAACCAGTGCGGTAACTTTAACAACTAACATAACAAAAAGGTAGAAATTAGAAAACAAATCTTTCTTATAGCCACCTTAGGATTAATTCCATTGAGATTTGTATTAGGTCCAAGAATTAGGCATTCTCAATTAAGAACCTTTACACACTGAAATTGCGAAAAACTGGTTCTTTTTCTTATTATACAACTGCATAATGGTTTATGATCCTTAGAAATGTATACAGCAGAAGGAATTACCACATTTTACTGAACACCAAACGGGAATTAGCATCGCAAGAAGCGTACCTGACCAAGTAAGCTGAGAGCATAACAATCAAAACCATGTCGAGAAAAGAAGGGCAGCCAGTGTTCAGCCCAGCACCAAGCCGCATGAAAACTTCCATGGACAAAGACTAAAGGTGGATTATGAGGTTTCTGATCTTTCTGGTCCCAGCCCTTTTGGAAGATGAACTCCATGTTCAAACCAGATGGGAGCTCGTGGAAATGGCGGGACTGCCCCTGCTTCAGCTCGAAAGGGACCCGCATTTTGTAGTTGTTGTTAGTGAGGGCGGCCCGGGGCATTGGGGTCATCCGGCGAAGAGGGTTGTTGGTCAGTATTATGGTAGCTAGAGCCGCCATTGTTGGCAATCTGAGGAGCAAAGGATAAGTGTAAGTTGAAAATTTTAACTGAGTTTTGCATATCTATATAAAAGCATGAATAAGTTTTTAGATTTCTTTTGATTTTTGATTTGGCTAAATTACCCTCACACTATTATATTGATTTGCATGATCCTTTGACTTCTCACCAATGCATACATCATTCATTTCTTCATGGCTTCTCCCATTTTTCATGACTGTCTTGAATCTTCTCCCATATTTGCTCCCCCGGAGTTGCTGCTCATGCCTAATATATTTGCTTCCCCGGAGTTGCTGCTGCATGCCTAATATATTTGCTCCCCCGGAGTTGCTGCTGCATGCCTAATTTGCATGCTCCACCGCCCAGTTTCTCTCGTAAATTCATTTTCTCTACTGTAGGATGAGATATTCCAAACACCACAACAAATAATTAATGCAATGTGTAAACAAAAAAAAGGCCCAAACCAAAATGGCCTGGGCCTTTTAAACGCTGGATGGCTAATCTCATGTATTAACAAAGTTATTAACAATTTCATGTATTTTGACATAATTATACCTGATTCAGTCAAACCAATGGTATGACGTGTGTAAATGCATTCACGCTATGAGAATGGAAAAGGAAGTACTCATCATCTTCACAGTATGCGTCCCACAGCGACCAAAGTCCAAACACAAAGAACAGAATACGTTGTGTGCCAAATTCCGCTAAATCTGTCACTAATTTTCAGAATCAAATGACCCAAAAACATAAAATAAGAATAGCTTATTTTCATTTAAATGAATGAAAATTACATGTCCGCCCGTTTAAATTAACAGTGAGACATTTTTGCTCCTATCTATATGCCTTATTTGGCAAGGCTGATTGCCCTTTTGCCTAAATCTATCTTTCAGAAGTTTCTGGCTTGACACACCCCTTTTGGGCAGTGATAAATACACAATCCAACTCTTTGCAGGTAACAAAAACTTGCTAAATTTATACATCACATTGCCAATTACAGAAATGAAATGATTATTTGCTCACCAGATTAGGAGCAGCCCATCCAACAAGAGCAGAGAGAACAGTCATCACCTACAACACATTCACATTCACAGTTCGAACGTCCGTATATACGGTTAAACAATCGATTTTCAGATATGTAAGACAAAGGTAATTTTGTTCGAACACCAAAAAGTACATAGGGAGGCACTGAGCTTCTTATTTAAAAACTCGGGCACAAATTGCCCTTTTCTCGATTAAGGGAATCTTTTACGCATTTATCATTTCACATGAGATAAAATGCTGAATGCATAAATACTTACGATGACAGAAAGCAGGCAGCCGAAAAAGACACTCCTCCTTGGATGTCGCATTGTCAATATCTTGCAAACCAAATACACAAATATCAGCAAAACAATGCAAAAACATCGATAAGCTATTCATCACGACGCAGTATATGGTAGCAACAACTTTCAGCAAAGTCTCAATGCTACGTGCCTAAACGAACTGATTAACTTAAAAAGATTATCAAGTCCTGATATCTTCCAAGTTTACTTACAGCAGCAACGCAGAACGTTCGATCACCAAACCAGAAACCATTGTCATGACAAGTGATTTGGTGAAGCCCTGATCCACAAGTACCTGTGGTAGTGATAGACTCATGTTTGTGGAGAATGAAGGCAACTTTACAAGGAAGCTAGGAAAGAGGCAGAAGGGTGATGGGCTTGCAGCTTGCAGAGTAGAGGTCAAATGTGATGATCTCAAACTTAGAAAGATTAAGCCAAATATTTGTATGGGGCTATTAATTCAAATAGCTCCTGCAATGTGCATGAAACTCCTTTAGGGTTAGCACTTTAATATGAAAAAGAGTAAAAAATTTGTTGAATTGTACAAAATGTGAATGTAGTGATTCAATAATGATATAGGTACATTATGTGTTGGTCAATGCTGTTTAAAAATTGAATAGATGAGAGGTATGAGAGGGCGGTAAGATTTGAGGGAGGCCACCAACTCCCAATTTGTCATACTTATAGCCAAGAACTAGGGCATGTAGCAACCATTTTTCAACATTAACACTCACCATAATTTGGATTTTACATTATACAATGAGTTGGGGTTGCTAGCATTTTACCTTTTTGTTGAATTTAGGGGTGGTAGATGAGTCGGGTCGGCTCGATTTTGAACTCGACCTCAAGCTCAATTGTTTTTGTTCATAAGCTCGCTAGCTTTTTTTTTTTTTTTTTGAATTTTTTATATATTTAATTTTATATTTAATATTTGATCAATTTTATAATCAAAATTAACTATATATTATAATTATTAATCAATATCTTATATTTTATTTTGGATAATAATAAATTATGGTACTTTTTTTTATACATTTAATTTTTATACAAAAATAAATTTAATCAACAACTTAGTAAGTTATAATATTTTTTGTAATTAAAATTATTATTTAATATGACATATGTAAATTTTATGTTATATTTAATATATATTTGTATTACGTTATACTTTTTTTAAATTGACAAGTAATTCACTTATGATTTTTTATTGTTATAAATTTATGTCAAAATTTAGTAATTCCTATGAATTAATCTAAATAATAATAATAATAATGATGATGCTGATGATGATGAGATGGTTGAACAATTCTAATTATTATTTTATTATATATATAATGTGATCAAAAAGTTTAATCAATAATTACAATATTTTAAAATTTGAGCACCCAATTCATATGAAATTTAAATATATACAAGATGTGTCCATTAGATCATATATGATTTAAAATCACACGGCTTGATTCAACGATACACCGTCTTGAATAATTACTCTTATGTTTCGAGTATGATATCTCGACATCCGTATATCCAATAAGTCTAAAACTTTACCAAATGTATTTTTCTGTAAGTTTGATTATATCTATCGATTTAATTTGAATTTTGATGGTCCGACTAACCCATGTTGTTCAACAATATAAGATGATAGTTATATCAATGTATACTAATATTTATAAATATATAAATTTTTTGCAGATTATGAACATATATTAATTTTAACTATATCTATGTAAAATTTGACGATTCGATCCCATAATTTAAAATAATAAAAATAATAGTAATAATAATAATAATAATAATAATAATAATATAATAGTAATAATAATACAACAAAAACTCAAAAACCCACTATGTTTGTTTTCATTTTTAAGTTATCTCCGGAATGAGTCAAAACATATTCAATATTTGCCATCATTCAGAAACACCTTATTCAGGTGTTTTAAACTGTTTTAATATAAATACATACATATATATATACACATACATATACATAAATATATATATAAAAAATAATTTGACAATTAGTAGTAATTTTTGTCTTTCAAAACACTACATTTAACACACAATACTTATTTTAAATTATCTTTAAAAATAAATCCAAACATATATATTATCTATATCACACTTATTTATCTTCAAAAATCGAATCCAAACGCTGTATCCATCTCTTTCTCTCTCTTTTTCTCGTTTCTTCTTCCTTTTTTTCTCTTCTTTCTCTATCTCCATTCTCCTCTCTCATTTCTTCCCCAAACCCAACTCTTAAAACCCCTAGCCCCAAATTCACGGCAACAAGGACGGCGACGAGTACGGCTTCCAGGTAATCCTTCGTTCTCTGTTAACTGCTTATGAGATGACTGGTATTTGATTTAAGCTAGGATTAGTTCTGTTGTTGCAAGTTTGTTGCTATTGAAATAAAACTAAATTTGTAAGGTTTACGGCTGTCTGCTGCCGTATGTTGATGTCTAAGCTGAGTTTTATTGGATTGTGGAAGAAGAACACAGCTGCATTTTACTTATTCTTCTTTTTCTTGGGTTTGGGTGTGTTTTTAGTGTGGGTGGGTTAATCGTATTAGATTGGTTTGTTGGGATTTCTTTGTAGTGCAATTTCAGAGACAGGATTCTACTGAATGTTTAGTGGCTTTGAGTTATTTCTTTCATTTTGTTGCCAAGAGATTCTACTGAATGAGATTAAACTTTTAGGATATTACTGGCAAATACTTATTTGGGCAGCTTGGAGATGGAGCATGGAAATGATAACTTAATACCCTCCCATTTATATTGTAATTAATTGTAATAAGTTCTTATTGTAATACCCAAATGCTGTTGTTTCCAAGAAAAACAAAGTAGACGCAGAGTATATTTTTTACTGCATTTTTGCAGCATATTGGCTAGTCTGCTGCTAACTAAATTGGTTAAATTTATTTAGAGTTTGAGATTGAATTGTTGAATGTTGAGTTGTAGTGTCATGGACACTTGGAACCTCATAAACATCATCTCAAAACTTAGAATTTGGTCCTCTAGAGTTTTAATATTTTATATTTTATATTTTATATATTTTATATTCAATTTCATGTACTCATATATATTCATTACTCAAGAAATTATAGAATGTTATAGATTACTTATATGTATAATTTGCAAATTTTACAGTGTGTATATATGTTGAATGTAATATTTTAAAATTGTATCGAATAATTTATATTTAAAAGTTGTTCAATATATATAACAAGATAAGCAAAAATTGTTTAAAAAATTAAATTTACAACGTCTATATAAATTCTTTACAAATTATAAAAATCATAAATGTTGGGTAATATTTACTTTAAATTAAATTTTCATAATAATTCAAATTATGTTTTGGGAGAGTGATTGTAATAAACATACTTTAGGGGTGTAAATTATAACGGCATTTAAGTCATAAAAGATTTGATCTATATCATGAGGGAGTAGTTTGTTATATTTTATTGTTTAAGGGGGAAAATGCATTTTATGCATAGTTTATTAGTTTAGGGGTGCAAAATGTGTTTAACCCTTAATGTATATTTGGAACTCGTTATTGTTTTGGGACTGCTTGATTCAGTGTGTAAAAGCAATTCTGATGTATTCTTGTGCGGTTTCCGTGATAATTTGAACTTTGTCAGCTACCTTAAAGCCCTCAAAGCTACAGTTGGAATCTGATTGCTTATGTTTCGAAAATCTTCTGTTGCCATTACCAACGCCGGAATCTTCACATTTGTCAAAACCCTATCCACTGGGAACAGTTTCATTCAGGGCATTGAAGGGATTAGCAATGCGAGAGGCTTGCCTAATGATGACTACTTTGCCACGATTCACCACATATCGAACATCGTGCGGAAAGATACTTACATGGAGCGAACGCTCAACAAGATGCGCATATCAAATATTGTCAATTCAGAGCTAGTTTATCGCATCCTGCGCAGTTGCTGCAATCATGGGATCGAATCCTTTCGCTTCTTCAATTGGGCCCGATCGCACCACCCAAATTACGATCCCACCACCCTAGAGTTCGAAGAGCTCCTCAAAATCCTAGCTCGAACTGGCCATTGGCAAACCATGTGGAAGGTGGCACAGAATATGAAAACACAGAATTTCTCTATTTCTCCAGCTGTTGTCTCATTCGTTATCGAGCAATATGCTAAGCATGGTCTTATTGATCAAGCTGTTGACCTCTTTAACGGGCTCAAAAACTTTGGCTGTCCGCAAACGACTGAAGTGTACAATTCCTTGCTTTTTGCTCTCTGTGAGGTGAAGAATTTCCAGGGGGCATATGCGTTGATACGGAGAATGATTAGGAAAGGGAGTGTTCCTGATAAGAGGACTTATTCGATTCTTGTTAATGCATGGTGCTCTGCAGGGAAGATGAGGGAGGCACAAGAGTTCTTGGAGGAGATGAGTAAAAAAGGATTTAATCCGCCTGTGCGTGGTCGTGATTTACTGATTGATGGTTTGCTGAATGCAGGGTATCTTGAGTCAGCTAAAGGGTTGGTGAGGAAAATGACCAAGGGTGGGTTTGTCCCAGATGTGGGCACATTCAATTGTTTGGCTGAAGCTTTGTGGAAGTGTGGTGAGATTCACTTCTGCATAGATCTTTTCCATGATGTCTGTGGATTGGGGTTTTGTCCTGACATGGACACATATAAGGTTATGATAACTATGACATCCAAAATTGGGAAAGTTGATGAGGCTTTTAGGATACTTCACAGGTCCGTTGAGGATGGGCTTCGTCCATTTCCCAGTTTATATGCTCCAATCATAAAAGCTCTTTGTCGGAGAGGCCAATTTGATGATGCATTCAGTTTTTTTGCTGACATGAAGGTGAAGGGACATCCACCAAACCGACCTGTGTATACCATGCTGATAAAGATGTGTGGGCGTGGAGGTAGGTTCGTTGAGGCTGCCAATTATTTGGTGGAGATGACTGAGTTAAATTTGTTACCTATGTCACAAAGCTTTGATATGGTTGCTGATGGCTTAAAGAACTGCGGGAAACATGATCTAGCTAAAAGAATAGAGCAGTTAGAGATATCTCTGTGGGGTAATTGATTCAGAGCACCTCTTTGGTGTATTTGATTCATCAACTCTTTGTTCAACATTGTTAGAGGCCTCATGCTTGTAAGGTGATTTCAATATGCTTACGATTCTTTGCACGCATCGAAGCTTTCAAAGATGTTACTTGCGTTTACCATGTTCAGGCTTTCGCAATAGTTTTTGTCACTAAACAACTTGGAGATTTAGGTAGATTGGTCACTGCATTTTATCAATTATTCTTTTTACTTTGGATTGGCTGCTTGTGCTTGTATACAGATTGTTTGGATTTGAATTTCTGTTTCATATATGACCCTGTTTGTGGGACTGAAAATCCCTGCAAGCTAAGATATAAGTTGCTCATTAAATTCTGAATTTATAAATTGCCTTGTGAGCATTTGCCAGATATTCTAATTAATCCACGATCGCTGTATTATGAATATTAATTAATGCATCAGTCTTGTTAAGGGCGCACACATTGTTCTGCTGCTGTATGTACATGCTTGGGTTTTCGAATGTCTAACTTTTGATTGTATCAATTCTTTAATATAATGTAAAGTCTAAATTCAGGTTGTAATTGGTTCTGTTTTTCCTGAAAAACTTTTTTGGCTAACAAATTAAAGACCCACCCTTACATTCTTATTTTGTTCAAAATACTAATGGGTATAAATGGAGACTGCGTCGTGCTTCAATTTTGGTACACGTTATGCGCCATGGCTCCAGGGCTCTTTACACCATGTTGAGCCTTGTGCATTAACGAGAATAAGGAGCTCTCCATAGTGTATAATTTACATGTTTATATTTAATTTCTATTCTTTTTTAATTTTAACTTTGATGGGCTTATAGTATTATTTTTCTAGAAGAAATTATCATAGGTGTGAAATTTGTTTGATAAATGCCTCTCTTGCTGTCTTCTTTAGTGGACAGCATCAGATCTCTTTGCTCCTACAAAATTCCTAGTGGAATAGACAGGAAATGAAGCTAGGAAGCTAGATTGGCTAGCCTGTTAGGGCTAACACAGCGAGTAACTGAATCCTAGTCGGAAGGCAGGAACGGAACTGCAGCTAGAGCAAAGGCGCGGCTGTCTTCCTAGGCCCGGAAGCACCTAAAAGTGTAAGGGCCTAGGACATAGCTGAGAGTACGGTGCAGCTCCCCTACAGAGCTAGAGGTGAGAGTGAGTGACCCACGGGTGAGGGGCACGAACAAGGGGGCCTGAATAGGGAGCTAGCTGATGGTGGTTTTGCTGCTTCAACTCTTAGCTGAGTTCAAGGTAAGCTCTATTTATAATTTTTTTTTCCATATTGTCTATTTTTTCTTAATGAGTTATAATAGGTCATTTTTTGTAACATCTTCCTGTAAAAGTTGGGTGTTTTCCTTTAGTTTTCATCCTCTAACATTTATTTTCAGTTTATTTATGTGCTCTACTCGTTTCCTTTACTTTTGCTGATTCATTGTTGTGTAATCTTTTCTTAGGATGCATGAACCAATAGGACTATGTCAGTTTGTAGTATTTTAATACTTGGAGGATTCTTCTAGTGAATTAGGTTGTAATTTTCTCAATCTACTCACTTCTACCCTTTTTTATTAGACTGTAAATTAGAAGTATTTGGAATTCACTGAGTTCCATGAATGCAAGTATATAGTCAACATATAGCAATGGGTGAGTAGATGGACAAATCTTGTCCACATCATATATTTATTATTTTCTCCCAGTTATTTTCTAAAATGAAGATCTTAATATATAACAAAATTATAAGTTATTTTATTTTCTTTCAGTTATTGATTGCAATCTATACATGCTATCTACATATGAAAATCATTTGTTACTATCGTGGAGTCCTCCTTAGGCATCAGGTTTTATACTAAAATTTGTACCAATGGGTATATATGAAATTCTTGGGGTGTTCTCCGTGTTGGTTTTTTAAGTTTAATCACTGTATCCAACTGTTTTAGGTAATGTAGACTTAATTCGTTTGTCATTAGTTACTGCCCTGTTGTACTAGACGTCATAACGTTATTTCAGTTTAACCACGTGCTCTTTATGGCGGCAACTTGGCAAGCAAGGCCTTGTTGCTGATGAGTCAAGTCACGAGGAAGATGAGAAATATTTAATGGCATGGGCATATGATCACCACTCTTTGTAATCCAATGTTAATATAACTGTGGATACCTGTATAAACCTCCTGCTGCATTAGCTTTCTTGTAGCTGCATTGATGTATGTTTGTTCTTGGCTTTTGTAAATAAGGGTTTATACCCTTCCTGTTTCTAATTGTGGGTTGTAAGGCTGCACATCCCCTGCTTCTTTGTGCTCTAGAAATCTTGTGGTAGCATCATTCTGTATAGGTTTCATAGCTAAGATGCTGGTTTAGTTACTAGTATAACGTATTCTTTCACCATTTTTATTTTCTATTTTCCTTTTTTGTTTTCTATCTGTGGTTAGTTCTGAATGTTATGAGTGTCGTTTGGTTTGAAATGAATAGGCTGAACCAGAAACACATGAAGTTTATGCCCAGATCATTTTACATCCAGAACCAAGAACTTCCCCACACTCTTTACGAGGCTTAGCTGAAGGTATTGAGGGATTTAAAGAACCAAATGATTGAAAAGTTTATGAAGAAATTAGCATTCTTATAGCTTGATGGTGACGCAATTATTTCCTCTGCTGTAGCCGGCGCTAGGGATTTCCATGAGGGTTACATGGTATTTTAAACTTTTGAGGTATCTAGCTCCTCTATTAAAATTACCACCGATAGTAACTTGATGATAATTTCTTGAAGCCAACCCCTCACTTGATTTACAATTTCTAATTACATTTGATTATTGATTCAATCCAACCATTTTGTATGCTTTTATCCAAATTAACAGCATTGGAACCAATTGTCCGGGAGTGGAGCTAATGCTGGACAATGATGTTGATCTGGTTGATGTCACTGAAATTTTGGTGGGGAAAGATAATGTGGGGTTATTGTGAAAGAGCTAGAGACTTGATTTTTACATTATGACTATCAATGTCAATGTTTTTTGTTGGTTTTAAATGGTTTTGGACTCAGCTGCATTAAATTGGGCTGTTAATCCATCATCTGGAGAAAACGGACACTGGCTCTGTTTACTTTATATTATGATGTGTATTGAAACCTTCACTTTTCTTTTGAGGACTGCCGTATGAATAATAGAACTACTAGTTGATACTTGAAGTTAGATGAAATGCTTATATCCATGTTGTCATAACAGCGACAAAATTACAAATACGTTTTATGGAAATGGTACTAATTAATAGGAAACCCACGAGCTATGATCTTATTGAGAATGGAGAAAGCATCTGTGACGTTTTTTTGTTTTTCATTTTGGTAGTACTTGCATCCTCATCTAGCTACAGAATACAAATGCTGTTGGAGTATCATAGTTGAGATATCTTTGAGGCCACTGGTCATTTCCGGCTCAAACAGTTCCCTTTGTGGAATGGAGATTGTAACATTAGCTACTTTTGAAACTAATTTTGATTTGAATCTACTGTCAGATTGTGAGGTCTATCTCAATTATGCATCCTCTTCAACCATTGTGAATCCAATCATTTATGAATCGGAATTTCACGATGCTTTACAGGCATCCTAGCATAAATGGTTGATAGCCGATATTTTATTGTAATTAATTGAAACTATTCTTGTAAGAACTGATCTTAAACGATGATGCAAGTATGGGAATTCTCTGAATCATCTAAATCTTGCGTCTTGCAATTTCTTTATGTCTTTTATATTCTTCTATATACGTTAACAATCTATCGAAAAAGATCCCTAACATTTACACCCCCCCTTTTCCAAGACGCGTGGCTCCTTTATTTGTTCTAATACTACAGATGGAAATTCTACATAAGCGTCTATTATTTCCTTCTTTTTCCTAATTCCATCATCACTCCCATGCACAATCACTCTGCTGAAGATGGAAACCACTGTCATCATCTGAATCATCGTTCCATGATTCAAGTTTAGATAGCTTTACCGCCGCTCTTGCTGCAGCAGCAGCATAAGCCGCTGATTCAAATGCATCTTCAGCTGCAGCAGCGACGTCTCTGTAAGCCTGCCTTCCCTTTACCGACTCTGGACATGTCTCACGGCCTATAGTTGCTTCATGCCAATCCTTGTGTAGGGGAGTGATCTCAGTTTTACGGCCATTGAAGGCGTGGCTTCTGTTTGATGCATGCATCTGCAACTGTTCAACCTCGCTCTCTTCCTGCAAGTTGTGGAAAGCCATAGCTTTAGAATACTAGGAAAAATTCGAATCACATGACAAGTGTGTTATATTTATTATATGATTGGTACACAATTTGTGTAGAGTGACCAGTCACACGATTAGTACAATGACACATGATATATGACTGGTTCAATTCGATAAATACTTTTCATGAGACATGGTATGTGAAAGATGATTCTTGTTTTGAACTTTTGTACCTTTTCGGAGGGTATGAAAGCTGCATGGTCTAGTTGGAGAGTGATCCCATTATGTTTAGCAAGTTGCTTTAGCAAATTCCATCTGCTTTCCAAGCTTGCTTGCCGTGTCGAGAGTCTTTGTATAATCTGAAGAGACAACCCACAGTAGGATTACATGAACAAAGCAAATCTTTCACTAGCAGAAATAACTTAGAGAGTGTTTGGGTGAGCTTAACTTTTTCAAATCGATGTTAATTTGAGAGGTCATAAGTAAATTTTTTTAAAAAAAGAAACTTATAATCCAAAAAACAAGATGTTAGAAAAAGTATGAAATTCTCATCTTATTTTTAAAATGTTAACAGACTCCTATAATTTTGATCATATTAATCTCAAAATTGTCAATATATTAACATTTTTTAAGTTCCGCAATTCTATTTTATTCAAACACTTGACGAACTTACTCTCAAAAATAAGTTTTAACGTATTATAAGCTATATAAACATGTTATAAGATATATGAACTTATAAGGTGTTTTACTTAAGATCTTCGTAGGCAAAAAATAAGGCACCTTAGGAGACACTCCGCAGTTGTTTCTTAATTCCACGGCACTCATAGCAAAATCTTTTCCAAATTTGGATGTGAAAAAAGCACGAATCTCTTGCAGCTCTGGGAACTCTCCGCATCTTGAAGCTGCAAAGATCAAGCTTGATATTACCTCCTTGAGCTCATCAGGACATTCCCTGTACGAGAATATTGTTCGTCACTAGAGATATGACAACAATTTTGATCTTGTCACGTTATAATTACTAGTGATGGAAAATTGTGCATAAAATTGCAACCTGCTGTTCTTGATCATCTCAGTCCTTTCTCCCAGGATATGGCAGTAGTTTCCTACCAGAACAAAAGCATCCAACATATGTTCTTCCTTGATCACATGCTCAACCTATCGACAAGATTCAAATCAAGTTCCAAAACAAAATTAGACGCCATGAAGACAATTCAGGGGTCGGTTCTCAGCTCCAACTTACACGGAGGAGGGCATGTTCTTGCCGGCCTAGCTGCAGTAGCTGGACTACGTCGGACTGTGCTTGGGAGCACCTCACACTGTAAATGTTCTTGAGAATGGAGATCCTAGAGATGGCGAGACTTGTCAGCGTCTTCAACTTTTCAGTCTTTGAGCTTCTGTGGAGCAGATAATTGAGTTTCTTGCCCATGTTTTGCCTCTACAGCTGCTCAAACCAGTCGAAACAGCTCGCCGGATTTCTGCAACCTTCACACACAACTCTTTCTATATATATATATATACTATGAGGTTTGAATTGGTATTCGTAATATTTAGAGGGCGTGTGCCGAAAGTCGTTCTAAAACATCGTAAAAGATGTCGTACCTACACATTTGAATAAAATAAGATTGTAAAACTTATAAAACGTTAATAATAATAATTTTATAATTAATATAAACCTTGACCGAAATAATTTTATAAAATACTTTTCAACATCTTATTAAAATACGTTATAAAATATTTTAAAAAATTTATAAACTCGTCTGAATGTGGGTTTCAGGGCGAAAAATCAATAGGGACTTGTTAAGGTCTAGTAGTCAAAGATGTGGTTGCACATGTCTCCTTGTGGTCGGATTTTACCTTTGGATTAGCTCTACGGATGTCTGCCTTTGCCTCTTTGCTCGGTCTCCTCAAATGACATCCAGAAGCTTGACTCAGTCTCTCCACCTACGATTTCTCTTGAATCTTCGAAATGAGCAACCCCTTGGAAATTTTTAGGGTAAATTATGCTAATATCTTCTGGAATTAGGTTTAATTATATAAATATTTCATATTATTTGTAAAATTATAAATACGTGTCTTATTTACGGACAAAATTTTATAAATACACTTCCTGATTTGAATTATGCCGACACCCTCTTAGAAACATACTGATAATTTTACAAAGAACATAAAGTATTTGTATAATTAGATTATTAGACTTACCTTATAAAGTGTCGACGTAATTACCTAGAACACTTTGTTTGGTTTTATTTTTGGCTTATCCTTGAGATACGCCAAAATACACTCAATGTTTGTCTGCTTTTACACTTTATCTGTGCATATATTTGGTCTTGGGCATTCTATACTCGCGCGCACACACACACACACACACACACACACACACACACATATATATATATATATCTATGATACAAAATAGATATGATTTGACATTAAACGTGATTTTTATATCTAAAAAACACAATATTAAATACATAATATCTATACATGTATAAATATACATAAGAAGACATGATTTAATAATAAACAGTGACTTTTATCTTCCAAAATACAACATCAAATTTTAAATTACTTTAGAAAAAAAATCAAAACAAATATTTTTATGGGTGTAGTCAAGAAACTGGAAAAATGATGACCATTTGAAGTGGACATCTGTTTGTTAGGAGGCTTTTATGTATGTTTTGTTGGCCTTGATTTTTGTGTATGAAATGGGAGATCTGAATTATGAGGGTCGGAATTTCAAATTTCTTATAACAATTTGTTTTAGTATATTTAGATAATTATGTAAGAGATTCCTTACAACAAATCTTCTGTGATAATTTCGTATTACAAATCTTTTATTGGTTACTTTTTTTGGTGAAACACCAAATAAATGGTTATTGTTGCGATGCGGTTTTGTATTTTACTAGTTAATGATGTTCCAAAATGCTCATTATAACTTATACACATTAAAATATACAATAAAATCACATTGATTCGCTAAATACATTACACATTCCGCACTTTGTAAAGTTACAAGTTTGATGACAAAAACTCACATTAACACCCACTTAAGAGTATACTTGTATTTTATACAGAAAGTAAAGTATTTATGTATTTAACCCTAAATTTTCCATTTTTTTTATATTCTTTTTTACTGTACGAAACTTTTTTTTAAGAAAAGGTTCTTTCCACTTCTTCTTTTCCTTTCCTACTGAATTCAGCTAAAGCCTAAAACAAAATTACTTATTCTCTTCCTCTCATTGAACCAAACCAAGATTTGATTTCCTTCCATTAAACAAAATGAAGCAACCGATAAAGGGCCAAATAAAAAGAAAAAAAGAAAAAACCTCGAACGCAGCCTAAAGCAGAAATGACTTATTGTTGTGTCTGAAATGATGAATTCGAAGTTAGAGATATCAAATTCATTGTAACAAGCACCTTAAACTTGTTCTATGATTTCGTGTCGTTTAAGATTATTCAAATCCATATATTTTCACTTTAAAATAGAATAATTTTAGATGAATCTAATACAAAATCGAAGGATGCAAACTTACTAGGGCTCAGAACTTGGAACTGTAGAACTGATGGCGAACTATTTCAAGTTTTCAGGTATACTAAAAAAATTTAAGCAAGAGGGATAAAAACGAAAGGTGTCAGTAAAGACATTCTTAGCAGGTAAAATAATATTGCTGGAAATGGTTTAAACAACTTAAAACCCAGTGCAAACAGCAGTTTTTGTGCAACAGAAACTAAAAAAGAGCAAAAGGACAAAGGCCCTTAGGAAGAATTTAATTTTTTCGACATTCTACTTGTGTATCCAAATGATACAGTTCAAGGAAAGCCACTGTGAACGATAAATAAAAATTAATCCACGCGGCGATAAAAAAGGGTTTGTTAAACAAAGTAAACTGATGAGATCAAAGAAGCCCACTTAATTTAACTGGCTTCACTCATCAAACTCGTGCATATGATCTAAGAGGTAGTTTGCAGCCAGCTCTTCGTTCTTGTTGCATGCAAAGAACACTTCCAATACCAAAGCTCGATCAAACCCCATTGCTTCGAGCTGCAGGTCAAATCACAACATTCAATTACAGAAAAATTTCTGTATTCTTGAGTGGCTACATCCAAGATAAGATAAAGTCTATCCAAATAGAGACAGATGGGCAATGCCAGTGTGAGAAATATGGCATAAACGTACTCTACAGGTTGGGTAGTCAAGAATGCATTAAGCACAAGTCTGTACTCAATCTGATTAAAATAACTGCTCTATGATATATATATATATATATATATGTATAAGAAAGATTGTACAAAAATGGATCAATCATGGAAGAACTTCATGGTGGCTGCTAAACCATCATAATTCAGGTTGATAGAATATGGGGGGAATATATAATGAGTTAATGACTTTCATAAGTCATGCAATACATCTAAGTATCTAACACCAGGGACATGGTGGCTGGTTAATGAAATCAGTCATGGAACCAAAAGATCTAGTCGATAACCAACCAATCAGAAAGCAAGTGCAAATACACCCGCCTTGGGATGTGAACCATCACATAGCAAGTGTAATAAAGAATTTTGCATAATGAACCAATGTTTTCTCTAGTCCTTCCCATATACCACCTCGTTCTTTTGTAAACCTAAATACCAGAAGGAATTCATGATGTGCACAGGAGACCCAACATATATATAAAATGTGGTTGAGGAGGCTCAAACACCCAAACTTTCAACGTCAAGGTTCCTGGACCAATCTCCAAAGCAATTAACTAAATATCATCAGGGCCTGTCTACACTTAACGAGATGACACACAGGAAATGCCCGCCGATAACTTCGTATTTCTCTTCTCAGCTGTGATTAGACATTGACTTCTCAAGGCATGCAATTTGTACTTCTATGTACTTGAGATGGACTATGGGAATTCACATGAAAATGTAGCATGCACATATTGGGGTGGTACACTTTTCCCTGGATCGGAATCCTCTTAATGAACCACTGAGGTCCAACAATCATAATATGATAAGTAAAATGTTATGATCCTATCAGGAGATGCAAGAAAATGGTAATGAGATCAATTACTGTTGGACTAAAATTAAAATTTTCTAAACAAATTGAGCCAGAACCGGGAAAGAAAAACTCACACGTTCGATTGCCTCCCTCTCCTCAGGTGTGACAGTCACAGCCTGTGGCATTGCTTCGGCGAGTTGACCTAGTATGTTCCTGAATATATTATTGTTACATTTGGTGGTCAGGACATCTAGAATGATCCAACTAGACGAAATAATATTGTTATTTCATTGAAAGATTTTGGGAACTAAAAGATTTCAACTCCAGAAAAAACAAACTTCTTAATGTTGGATTCAGCTCATATTGATTTCAAAACCTCTTGTAACCATTTTAAGTTATTTTTACAAAAATCACGATGAGCTTGAAATGCACTCTATGTTGCAGAATTTTCAAATCATTAGCTCTGAATCCTTCGCTTGAATTCAAATCCTTCAATCCAAATGCAACATAACAACATGTGTTATTGATTGAATCGAACTCCTTACCCTTCCCCTTCAACAGGTTCATTTATTAGGCGTAGGAAGTCTGCCTGATGTTCTTGAATCAATCGGACAAGTTGTGGATTTTGCTTTCCGAGTTCTTGAAGCATAGGCTGCAGACACAAAAATTGAAGCGATTATAAGGAAAAATTAATGCCTACATCATCAGATATAGCAAGTGAAACAAGTACCTGCAATATTTGAGGATTGGCCTGCACCATGGCTCGCAATGCTTGGAACTGAAGAATAAGAATATTAATAGTAAAAATAATATCAAGAAGAAAAGAAAGAATATCTAGTCATTATTTCTAACAGAAAACCATTCAAAAAAGCATCTCTTGTACCTGTTGACTATTGCGAAGAAAATCTAAGGTGCCAGCACTTGCATTTGAACCCATGTTTGGAAGACCCTGGTTCCAGAGGGAAAAAAAGGACCCCTTAAAGTAATCTGAATATTTCCCAACGAAATATTTCTTGTCTTTCTTAAGTGGTTGATACATCACAAAGAATATACCTGTGGAAAAAGATCCAAAGGATTCGCATTAGGACCACCGGCAGGGGCTGCTGCTTGTGTAGCCTGGGCTGGAGGATTCACAGGCTGTCCACCAGCAGGAGGTTGAACCACAGGATTGACTTCTGCTTGCTCTGGAATACCCTGAATTCAATTCTTCTCCATGGTTATAAGATGACTGAATCAATTGTGGATAAGTCGGGAGAAGTTTGTAGTTGCCCATAAAAAAACTTGCAGTTATATTCTTAACCTCTTGGTGACACAGAGAAAGAAATGGCAAAATCAGGGGAAATATCCAAGATTCTCAGGGTAGACTCACAGAGTAAAGGTATTCAACTGCTCTTTCTGGATTATTATATGCAGCCCTCAGTGCGCGAACAACTGTATCTCTGTCCCAACTTCCTCCACCCATATCAAGAATCTGTTGAACAGTAGCCTCCAAGTTATTTCCAGCAACAAGGTTTGATGCTGCTTGACCATACACATCCGTGGAGCTGTTGAAACAAAAACACATTAATTAACGAATGAAATGGTGGCCGCAGCAACTTTCCTGAAAAGTAAATAATCTATCTGTATCTCAGGTAATAAACACTTCAATTGAACTCACGAAGCAGGGGTAGGAGCAGGAACTGGAGCAGATTCAGGAGCTGATTGCAGACTGTAAATGCAAGCAATGAAAATTCTAATGAGTACTTAGTGGAGAAGAATTCTTATAATCACATAGCTCAAAAACCAGAACAAAACAACTCACGGAGCAACAGTTGGTGCAGGTGAAGGAGCTGCTGTTACGGGTTGTGTTGGCAGAGATGTATTACTCACAGGTTGGGACTAGAGAGGTGATTACACAAATCAATCAAAAGATGTCATATCATCAGAGTTTAAGATCATGACCTCATGTATAATCCATGAAATTTTGGACCAAATATACACAACAGATGTCACCACTCAAAATCCATGACCTATAATCTAAAAAGTATACAAACACAAGGGCCTCAGAATTCACAACTCACACAGACTCGTAATATTATGCATCTATCACAATCGTAATAATACTCCAAACTAATTTTGATCGACATTAGGGGCAAAGCTGGTACTGAAACTTCTGAAAACCAATTATGTTTTATGACCATTCCATGTAATCCTTTTGTTTTTTCTGAATTCTGTTTTTGTTTTCATCATTTGATCATCTTTTACAGGGTTGGGATGTCCCAGATTCTAAGATATTATTTTGTTAGACAGGTCATCTACAATGCAATTTATACAAGCAAAGATCTTCAAAATCAAGGATTTCCTCTGTCATCCACAGCCAACCCCAGGCCCATGGAAAAGAAAAAGGAAAGCAAACATATGCTCGCCTCAAGAGCTGGAATGTGTGGTTGGATGTGTGCCAACAACAACGTCAACTACATACTACATTAGTAAACCGAAAACAAGATATCTTGCTCAAAAGATAGCACGTGCCTGCATCTGTGAGCCCTGACTCATAAGCTAGACAACCAAAAGCATATTTCCAATTTCGCTAACCCAAAATGGCAAATGTATACATGCACGAGCTTACCGTACTCGATGCCACAGCAGATGCAGTTGCAGCTCCACTTGATGAAGCCTTATTCTACAAAATTTTCAAGACACAGTCAGCTGTAAGTTATTTATTTATTTTATTTTGAGTTACAATTTTTTGTGTGTTTGTGTTGTGTAAGTATATGCAAGCCCGGATTTTAGGAAAAAGGAAAGTTTTTATTGGGTGCACAAGTTTTGGAGGTACTAATGAGACAAACTACTTAACTGAAAGAAGAGTAATAGGGTTGGAGACGCTCCCCAGATTACAGTCAACAAGTTACCTTGGTCAGCATAATCACAACAAAACTGTTTTCAGCAACTTTGTTCTCTTCCAGTGTCGTCTCATCCTTGAGCACTTTGCCTTGATGGATAAGCATCTGTTGACCAGCTGGGTAAACATCAGAACCCTGAACTGTTTCAATATTCTTCTTCACATCTGCCACCTAATAATTAATAAAGAGAGGAAAAAATATTTGAAATATTTACATTTAAGGAAGTATAAAATCAATGAAAACCTCTATTAAAATTCATCAGTTTTGCAGATACTCATGGTCAAGAAGCAGGATTTGGTAAATTATATAAGACCATTTACTTAATAGAGTGGTCAAAACATTATGAAAATTATAAAGTAATCTAAGTCAAATCCAAACGGAATCTTCCATCACAACAAACGATCAATAAATGAACACAAGACCATTGCATGCCAGACCTCTAGTGTCATATTTGATTCGCAGTTCAAGTAGTTTTATAAAGAGTCAACCACTATTATATAAAATCTCAAACAAACATTGCCATGGAACTCAAATATTGTATAATACTTCCTCTCAAAATATTATCTAGAAAATAATTTCAAAAAGCAATATAGATCTTATCCAAGGAATCAGACCTACCTACAAAAACTAGGGTAAAATTCATTTCAGTCCCTGAAATTTGAGTTCAATTTCTTCAAAATAGTCCTTTCTATTTAATTCACTTCATATTAGTCACTTTAATGGGTGATTTTCCCATATTAACCTTATAAAATTTTGCCTTTTTATAGAAAATTATTTTTATTTCCCACTTTTCATTTTCAATTGCAATTTGGTCTCCTGCACATAAATTTTAAAAAATATAACTGCTTTTAATTGGAAGTATTTACAATTAGGCAATTATTTAAATAAAAAACTTGATCAATGCATATAAACATAACTTTTGCGAACTTAATGAACTTCTTGAAATTTTCAAATAATAATTAAAAAAACACTTGAAAAAGTTGGAGAGAAAAGTTTTAACTAAAAATTTTTTTCAAACAAAAAAGCTTTTGGAAAAATATACCCCATTCTTCAACATTTTAACTTATTCATTTTCTTATTCATGTTTTAATTTCAGAAGGTTTTCTTAATAATATTTTGCTATATTCTTTATTTAAACTTTTTTCTCTAACTTATTTATTCAAGTGCTCTTTTCTTTT
>NC_026157.1:2506598-2550273 GCF_000512975.1 Sesamum indicum
GTTCTTAATGAAGAAACCCCCCCAACCCCCTCACTTCGTTTTTCATACAGGGCAGTGTTAGCTTAAAAATTGAGTCTGGACAATTCCGTTACTTTCATACGCAATTACAAGATAATTCAACATCATGAGTCCTGGGGCATAAACCTGAACCCAACCAAAGAACAGCACCACTATTCCCCCACATCTAACTTGAACTTTTTCATTACTTATAAGTGTCTATGAAAGTAAGACAAATCTTGGACCACCTACAAATAGGAAAGCATTCTACTGATGATACCACTAAGTACCGCACTGTTTGAGATGCACATTTTCCATTATAAAAAAAATACATAAATTAGATTTAAGGAGTGGAAATATATCGTTTATACCAATAATTCACTGAAACAAGCGAATCCCAAGGGAAAGAATAGGAGCTCAACTCTAAGAAGCAAAGCATAATAATGACTCGAATGACTATACGAATTACAAAAAGAAAAAAAAAAACCCAATCAACAGCCCTCAAATCAATCCCAAAACCGCAAAGGAATATTATAACTTTAAAACCCTAATTACAGTTCAATCCCACTACAGGCAAAATTAATCGATATTAAAAAACACACAAACACACCGGTAAATTACGTAATTCGCATATGCGCAGAACGAAATAAAGGGGAGGGGAGTTCATACGGTGTCCTCCGGTTTCACTTCGATCTCGAAGTGCGAGCCCTTCAGGGTCTTCACAAAAATCTTCATCTTCGTTCGGACTTTAGCTTTTTTCTTTGTCGGTATGCACCGAGAAAGAAGGCGTCTCCGATCCCTTGCCGCCGCCGGCGATATATTTGTGTGTATAAATTTTAGAGAGAGGAAAAAGGGAAGGGAAAATATCAAAGTAAAACGGTAGCTTTAAAGTCTGTCACAGTTTATATACATGGAAGGTGGAAATGATCGAGTAACAGAGCGTTCAATAACTGCACTATCGAAACCAATAAACGATGAACACGTAATGATGAGCTGGAGCGGCGCGCCTGATGTTTTTTGTATTTAGTACAATTCTAGAAAAAGGAAACCCAAACGATGCTGTCTACTACTATTTTTTTGCGGTTTTCTTGGTGTTTTTGGTTTTTTTTTTTAAAAAATAAATTAACAATTCACACACATGATGTATGAACAAATATAAAAATTTAAAATAAAAATATTAATATACATTAATTGATGTATTTAAATTACGTACTTTAGTCAATTTTAATACATAGCATTAAGTGAAATGCAAAAAAAAATTAAATATATGTACATATATTATCCAAATAAATATGTGGTTTGAGATATATAAATTTAAATATTTATGAATATATAAGTATAAATATTGTTAATAAAATCATACAATCTTTTCTTTTGTTTGCACTGAATTGTAATTAATGTGTATGACCCAAAAAAGAACAAAAGAGGCCAAGACCTATTGGAGATAGCCCAACAGCCCAAGGAGGATGAGAAGGAGGCCCCGTAAAGAACCTTTTGAACCAGAGGCCCGTACCCAACATCCTTGCACAAGGAAATAACCAGGATGACCTAAGACAAAGGAATGCCTTTGTAAAGTATCAACTCTCCAACGTTTGTAAAGTATTAGAAAAAATACAATTTTATCCCTAGTAGATCGTTGAATCTGAATGTAAGGTCACATTGCTCAGCTCATGACTCATGACCAGGCTCATACATATCTACTGCAGAGTTGGCAGGCAACAGCAGAATGGAGCAGAAGTAGCAAAACCTAAGCATTGTAAGAAGCAGGATCTTCAGCTGTATCAGGTACTAACATTCTTTGGTAAGTTTTTTGCGAGAAACCTTGTGATAACTTGGGACAATCACAACCTCAAATTTCTGCAATTATTTCTTTGGTAAAATTAATTGATGATTACAAGACTGCCTAATCTTTTCTATTACAATAGTCTTACTCTAGAGTGATCAGGACGATACTGGAATCCATTGATCGCCTTGGATGAAATTCTGAACCGAGTATGAATAAGCATGCTGAGCTGGAATCCGGCTGCTCCAGCTTACTCGGTTGGATGTATTGGATCCGGCCCCAGTGTTCTCGAATTCACCGTAATATAGGGTCTTCAATGCAAAATCACCACTCCAAGGCATCCATCCGCCTGGTGTAATAAGAGCCTCCAAGGTACAGTGAATGAACACCGTCCTAGAATACTCTTTCCATGGCCTACCGAGGAAATTCTTATGCACACTGGGTTTACTATAATACAAAGCCATGTATGTATCAGTGCCGTTAATCACACAGTTCTGAAAGACAAATCCTGTTGACTGGGCAGGATCTATTCTGCCATGGGCCGTCACAGCATTGTTTTCACCCTTTTCTGGTTTCAGCTGCCGGGGGGCAACAAGTATGAGACAGTCTTGGAAGAATGCAGCTGAATTTCCAAATATGAAATCAACATTGCCTTGGATTCGGCATGACTTGTAGTACTGACGTAGGCTGTGGGCGTAAAGGGTGTCTTGATTGCCAACAAATTCACAATTTTCTATCACAGAAAGATCGCTATCTGACCGGAAAGCAACTGCTTGATGTGCATCAGGGCCTGCCGTATTCTGGATAGTGAGACCGCTAGCCATAAATCCATCGCCGACAACACCTTTACAAGGAATGCAAATGTCAGACAACAGTGAATTAGGCACCGAAACGAAACTTCATCACAACCGTATATAATTAAATAGTGAAATAAGTAAACAGAAGGAAACATATACTAAGTAGCTCGCCGGACAATACAAGATATGTGTCAAGATTTTCATTGGCATAAATCACTTTGATTATGTGTAATGTCCTTCAAAAAGTAGTTACTAAAGCATATTGAATGAGAGTCCCACTCTTTTGCTCTCTCAACTGATAAAAAGACACATTGAAAACAGAGGGGAAGTATCTGTATGGTGGTGCCATATGTTCTTAACATGTGAAAAAGAGATGCTCAAGGCCAGCCAGCATTGTGACCACAAGACAAAGGTTTTGATGCATCAACAACACGATAAATTGCAGCCTCTTTAAAAATACAAGTACACCCTAAAGAAACACAAAGTATCCTTTACAAGAAAAGGATCCATAGACATTGGCTAGGTTCAGGTCGGATCCGATTGAGGATCTATTGACCATTACAGCTGTAGTTCAACCCTGTGTGGACGGACTGGATTATGCCACATGGCTCCCTACATCTTCGGACACACCGGCAACCTCTATATACCTCATATGGTTCTTTCATTTACTATACACATTACAAATCTTGAGCTCCAGTCTTTAAGCCCATCAATCTATTCCAACTCAAAACAATTTAGCGTTGGGTCATTTTAATTAGGGGTTATTCCAGCATACCCAACGATCTCCTAATTTCATGTCTGGATGCCAAGCAATCCAAATCAAGAGACCATGAGCATTCAAACCAATAATGTCATAGTTACTTGACCTTGTCAATATCAAATTTTATACAGAAATTAAAGTGTATTAAAAGAATTTGACATACTTGAAATGCCTCAATAACCTATCATCTGAGTCGAAATGTTTATTTCACACCAAAACCATGAATTCTTGCTCCATCCCTGATGACTTCACACAAGTTAGCAAATTCCCCCAGTTCATGTCATCGAGCTACAATCAAATTCCAGGCTTAAAATTTTAAACCTATCCAGTTCAAATGAGTATTATACATATATAGGAAACCAGCATATGGAGATAAATTACTTAGCAGAGGCCTGATTCCTTCCAGCAAAACCAATATGAAAAGATTTGATTAGCATATCTATTCAGTGAGTCTGATTCATGAAAAAGAGACTAATAGTTAGCATCAGAAAGCAACCAACAGTGAACTCACCTACTGTGGCGGAGTTGTAGGTGGACACACCCTGCTGGCCCACATTCATAGACCCTGTAATGATCGTTTTGCCCATGCCATCACCCAAGAACACCACATTCTTCTTCTCCAAGGGAACCCGAACCGTCTCCTCATAAACCCCGGCCTTGATATATATCACGAACCGACTACCCAACCCGGCATTATCTGGGGCAGCATTGACCGCCTGCTGCACTGTCTCGTAGTCGCATCCATCGCTGCCCTTGCACACCGTTGCGTCCGCCTTCAGCCCCAACGGCACGCTCCCCATTGATACGGTGGAGGGAGAGTCTGATACGGGTTCCCAGAATCCGTCGCGCTCCGTCTTGGGCGGGACCCAAGACCCAGTTTTCTCACCGAAGATATCATAATTTACCATCATTCCCAGCGCGTTGCTGCTGGACCCCAGTAATGAAGAGTAGAAGAAGGCCATCGTTTTGTCCACCAGTGACGTGTCGTTCACATACTTGAGCGCCGACCAACAGTCATACTGATACACCAGCGCCGCGCTCATCCAGGCACGCGCGTCCTTCATCTTTCCAAGCGGCAGAGCGTCGCCCACCAAATTCATCCGATACTCGGAGTAACGCAGCAACTCCAGGCAATTCTTCGCTGCATTGGAGCGGTTCTGATTAGCTGCTGACGCGTCCAGGATATCCTGAACCATCCCTCGACCCTTGTTAAGATTCTGCGACGAAACCCACAAGGCGGATTGGATTACTTCCACAACATTAGCATTCGAAGGCACATGGGCCGACTGGGACAACGAGGCTTGGCATGTGGAAGGGTCGCGTGAGGCCTTGCAGGCTTCCTTAATAATGTCATACCCAGTAGGTAGATTGTCGGTCTTGGTGGACTTGTGGTGGCGGGAGGCGGAGGAGATGGTAAAGAAGAGGAGAAGAGAGATGAGAACGAAAGAAAGAAGAGCAGCCATAGAAATGAGAATGAATTTCAATTTCTGAAATTGCTTGGGACTGTTCGTTGGAGGGGCCAAAATGGGTGGGAGTGGGGATTTTATAGGTTTTCTGTGCTGCATAATAAGGCCGGAATCAAGAACGTATGGGCAGAATTAGTTGTATGAATTAAGACGAAAAGAAAGTAATCCACTGAGACTCTTTTGCATAAGAAATCCTGAGTGATTCCACTGATTTTGGAAGGTAGTGATCTGGAAATGCAGTCACGGGTTGAATTCTTGAAGTGGGAGTCACGGGTTGAATTGTTGAAGTGGGAGTAGGGAGTGGAGGATGAGGGAATGAGCACTATAGGCACGGGGGAACAGAAAGTGGATGTGAGTGCCGATGTACTCTGGCGTCGGTGGGTGGGTGCTGGTAATGGAGATCTGGTACTGGTAATGTATGTGCCTGTGGGCCCCGGAAACATGGAATGTATACTCATGAGATGGAATCTCAATTCATTGAATTGTTGCACATTTAAATGAGTGTGTATAATTAAATAAAATTTTTAAAATATAATTTATATTTTTTAAAAATATGTTTTAATAGAAGAAATTAAAAATATTCAAATTGAAAATAAAAAGTTGTAAAGAATTTGTGGAAGTTGAAAATAGTGAGCAATGTGAAGGTTTAGAAGAGTGATTTGGTGTGTAGAAGAATGGGACAATTGAGTGGAAAGTTAATAGATAAATAAATTAATTAATTAAATTAGATATTAAAAATATATAAATTGGAAGAAAAGAAGTGACATATCAAGGTGGTGATCTCACTTAATAATAAGGTATCGAGTTTAGAATAATTACACTGTAGTTTTACGAGTTTTGAGTAATTATACTTAAATTTTTCGTACTTTTGAAAATAAATTTAGTATTTTTATGTTTGTTTCTATTGACAAATAGATTCGATGTACGTTAAAATTGAATGAAATCTACATGTAGTTCTAATTGACTTATTTTTAACAATTGCAGGTCAAGCAAATTATTTCTGACCAAATTACTCATATGTGAAAATGTATACTTTCACTCTTATAAGGCTATTTTAGTCAACAAAAAATTATTTAAATTACAATAAGTGAGTAATAAGTCAATTGAAACTAATATAATAATTCATATTTATTTTGCTAATATCAGTAAATTAGGAGAATTCTGATCAAAGAATAAATCTATTTGTTATATGGAAACAAATATAAAAAATACTAAATATAATTTTTTAAATTACAGAAATTTACGTATAATTATACCAAATCTCATATAAAGGCAATATAATTATTCTTAAATTTTTTTATCACTTAATACATTTATAAGAATTCCGTTAAATAAAAATAAAATCTGCAATCCGTAGGATGATAAGTGTATAGGCCATGTTTACATATCTAAACGGGATTAATGTGTGATAGGTAAATATGTGAGGATAGAATAAATCTAATTTTCGTTTATTTAGCATTACAAGAGTAGTGATTAGTTTTTGATAAAATAATCTAAATTTACATTAATTAATTAAATGTCTGATGAATTTATATTTTTATATAAATTATTAATACCAACCAAGTGAGCTATTGAAAATTGTTGCGAGTCAAATTGCAACCTTTGGCTTAGTCCAGATTTGGGCACGGGCCCAATGATACATTGCGACTTTGCCTATTTTTTAAGTAAGCAAAATATTAGTATGTTCTTTGTTTCTATAGTTGGGAATATCGGCATATATTTGACATTAGTGTACTATTCATTTTCTTGATTGTACGCTGGAAAATATGATGAGTTCAAAATCTACTAATATAAGTATTAATGTACTTTTGATAATAATATTTATTTGCTTTGAGTTTTGATTAATTTAGAAATATTGATATATTGTGTATTAAATATTATAACAATATATTGATTGGTTTTGAAATATTGATATATTTTATATATGTTAGTTTCTATGAACAGGTTCGATTATTTCACATGGCTCGTGGCTCATTTGAGAAAGTTTATGTCAATTCTCTTTCAAGTTATTGTTTATGTCATTTTCTCTCCTCTCATATTCTAGTTTGTGTTATGGTAATCGAGATATTTTGAAATTGAGTTGAATTTTCTATTTCAAATCATATTACATTTTCTATTTTGGTTATTTACTTGAGTGTCATGAGTTTGAATATCACTATAAAAAAATGCGGGATATGGAACGGATGGAATGACTGTTCCAATGTTTGTGTCTTTTTTGGCACTCATAAGGAACGAAAACTGATCGATGCCGTCATGATCCTCATTTTATAAGTTAAAGAATTTTGGAATGGTAATACTGTTATCAAATGAGTTCCAAAAGAACAGTGACCACTTCCATGCCTAATACCAGTCAAAATCTGTAATAGTTAATAGATGAAATTATTTTTGTAACACATTGTTTAGATTAGAGACGATCCTCAATAGACCGTGCCTATAGATGTCACAATCAATGTGAAAAAAATGACAATTGGTAAATGTAGTTTGAAATAAGGTACAATTTGTAACGATTCAGGTAGGAGCCTGTTGCAGTATTACAAAGACTATTCCTAAATGCGATTTTTACTTAAAGATTGATGTATTACAGATACTGTGACTAAATGTGTTACAATTTGTAATGGTTTTCATATCGCATTGGTATTGTATGACTAAAATCGTTCCAAAAAATACAACAACGGTCATATTTCAAAGGAACTATGCCTAAATATGGGCCTATGATTGTTACTAAAAGTGAAATAACGGCTATATTTGAATGGCTAATTATGTGTTCCGGACAAAATGTATGAAATTCCCCTGTATTTTAAAAAATATGCAAAAAACACCATCTGTTTTCAAAATAGGCTAAAAACCCCCTCCTGTTTTGTTTTAGTCAGCAAAAAACTCCCATTCTGTTAGCAACTAATGGGAAGTGGAGGAGACGCGCGTCTGCTGTGTTTGGTAGTCATTTTCTGCGATTTTAGGTTCATATTTAATGATAATTTAGAGTAAAATGCACCTCTATGGGTCTATATAATATACAAAGGGTTTTTTGGCTTGTTTTGTGTCTTCCTTTTGTCATTTCAAACTCTAAAAATAAGCATTAAATTTTGCTATATTAAATTATATTTAATATTAAATATTATATTATATTTAAATTCAAATAATTTATAATTGTTAATTATTAAATCTAAAATTATTTTTAATTAATTAAAATATATATTTAAGTACAACAATTATTATTAATTAGCCAAAAATATTTAATTATTATAAATATTTAAAATATTCTTAATTAACTAAAATGTATTTTAATTAATATAATTAAAATTAATTAAAAAATTAAAAAAAAGAAAGAAAATCTGCTATTTCGCCCCTTTTCCACCGTCCGGACGAATTTTCGATGGCCAATGGTACCATTAGAATCATCTCTTCAAGACGAACATTTTCATATCTTTAATTTGAGTTTTCGTCAATCATAGATAGTGGGCTTAAGCAATAATCGCCGAATATGTTTGCCATTGAATCGTCTCCGTTCGATCGAATATCGGTTTTAGACCACCACCATCAGACTCGTTTCTTCAAGACGATTCTAAGAAGACCAACCTCACTCAATTTGGTAAAGAATTTATGGAGATATGAGGGGTTGGGGGGGTGGGTGGGGTAGTTAGTTTTTTTTTACTATATAATGATAATATATTCTTTAAAATTTTAAATTATTTATATATAATATAAGTTAAATAATTTGTTGAATCTAGACCTTTTGTTTTTTAAAATCTAACGGTTGAGATTAATTGATTAGATCTAACGATCAATATTTGATCAAAAAAGATCCAACGATCATTAAAATAAAAAATAATATTTATTAAGTAAGGGTATAACGGTCATTTTCTAAAAAATTAACACCGTTAGTTGGATTTAATGGAGAGAGTGCGATTGAGCTGAATATTACAAAAGACATGGGAGCTTTTAGCCTATTCTAAAAACAGGGGGGTTCTTTTTGCAAACTTTTCAAAATACAGGGGGATTTTATGCATTTTATCCTATGTGTTTCAATAGTCGTGCCAAAGATTGTTCCAAATTTTTCTATATATATATGTGATTCTCTTTACATTTAATCTCATTTTCTTCTCCATTCTTCATATATTCTCTCTATTTTCTCATCTCTCTCGAATTTTAGCTAATATTTGAAGTTATTTTGATCAAGTAACAACTTTAACCCTTTATTTGTCCATTAATTATATTTGTTGTAGTTTTATTAATTAAATTTAATGTTATAATGATATATGTGTGTGTGTATGACTCATCATGTTAAGACAATTGAGAGACTGAATGTATGAGAAGAACCTGCCGAATAAGGCAGGTCTTACTCCAGAGTATGAGGCTAGTTTTACTACATTTATACAATAAGTCAAGTCTCAACATGCATATATGGACGGTGAGAAAATTAAGTGGCCTTGTTGGAAGTACAAATATAAAGTTCTCAAAATCCCAAACGAGGTAAATTTTGACTTGTATATGAGAGATTTTATGTCAAAATATTATAATTGGACTTCTCATAGCAAGGAGTACTTTGAGACCGTCACCGCGGCCCTTTTGCAGGAGGAGAAAACTCCTGCGCATGAAGAAGAGGTTTCGAGAACACACTGGAGTGATGTGGCACAGAGGATGGTTTTTGATATTGGCAGGCAGACTTTCTGGTCTTCTAATTATAAATAGGATGGTGCGCCTGATGGTGGTACGAGTTCGTATTCTACTGATACCGAGCCTAGTTCATATTATGGTTGGAGCCTCTATGATTATGTATCTGGACTAGCAAATCGGTTTCACGATATAGTGCATGCTGCCGAGCAGTCGTTGTGGAACGGTTGCACCAAATCTCAATTGGCAACTGTTGTTGAGTTAGTGAATATCAAGGTCGAGGCCTATTTATTTGAGCGAACATATGATCAATATCACGGTGGGCTAATAATATATTGCCCCTCGGCCACACCCTACCACTGGATTACTATAGTACGAAAAAGTTGGTAAGAGACTTGGGTCTACTTGTTGAGAAGATTGATACGTGTAAGAATAGTTGCATGTTTTACTGGAAGGATGACATTGATGTGGACTACTGTAAGTTTTATAGAGAAGTTAGGTACAAGTCGATCAGGGAGCGAAATCCTAACCGCAAGAAGACCTCGTAGACCATTGTAAGGTACCTACCGCTTACCCCTCGTCTGTAGAGATTATATTCTTCAGAAGGGATTGCCAAACATATGACATGGCATGCCAGCCATCAGACGTAGGAGGGATCCATGTGACATCCGCCCGATGCAAAGGCATAGAGACATTTTGACCAAACAAATTCTAATTTTGCAGCAAAGCCCCGTAATGTTAGATTGGATTTGTGCAAGGATGGGTTTGCTCTACACCGGAAGTACGGTCGTACGTATTCATGTTAGCCCGTTATAATTACACCATACAATCTCCCACTAGGAATGTGCATGAGTTTTGAGTATATGTTCCTGACGATTTATGCAATTTATACAATTTTTATGCAATCTATGCAATTTTTGTGTAATTTATGCAATTTATGCGTAATTTATACATAATAAATGTAAATAATCACAAAAATTGGAACATTATTCACATTAATAAATTTGTACATAATAATAAAAAAAATTGAACAATATTCCCAATAATATATTTTTACATAATAGTCTAAATTAATCACAAAATTAATTTAGATCAATTTGCCCAATATTTAACAATATTCACATAAACATATTTTTACATAATAATAAAAAAAATTAGAACAATATTCTTAATATATACTAACATTTTACATAATAATGATCACAAAATTAATTTAGATCATTTTTCCCAATATTAATATTTTTACATAATAATAAAAAAAATTAAAATAAATTAGCACATTATTCCCAATATGTACTAACAATTTTACATAATAATGTACATAATCACAAAATTAATTTAGACCAATTTTTCCAATATTAATATTTTTACATAATAATAATAATAATAAATAGTATATTCATTTTTATTAACATATTAGTGTCAATAATCCAAAAATTTAGACTAATATTTTTATATAATTGGTGTAGATAATGTCTAGTGTACGCTGCCTCTAGTGCGTGGTAAAGGGCGTGTCGTGGTCGTGGTCGTGGCCCGCCACTGCCACTAGTACCATCGGGTGGCGGCTGCTCCACCACCACCACCATCATCAGCGCGCCAATACATCAGCCTCGATGATGTTAGGTAAGTTTGTTACCTAATTTTTTTATTATTAATTATCTTATCTTGAAAATTTTAATTAATTATTTAATATTAAATTAAATTAAGGTCTACCAGGTGGTTCCACGAGCACATCAATGTGGTCGTGTTGGGGACATTTCCCCCCACCCGTGGCTGTGCCTGCCATAAGTGCTGTCAAAGGACTAGCATTTCTGGTTCGAGAGCATGAAGTTAATTAGTTATAAATTAATTTATTTTTATCTAATATAATCTAACTGTTTAATTTATTTTACTAATGTTTTGTTTAATCTTATTGCTGTGGATAACATACTGGTGGGACTGTGACAATGAGTCAATGTTCCAGATCTTCCACATGTGGGCCGAGAAGTATATCTGAAAGACCTTCTCCGTCGCCCAATTCAGCCTGGTCAGGACACTATGGCTTTCCAACGAGGTCTGGCACCAGCTCTAGTCGTACTGGGCTGACAAGGACTTCTAGCAGGAATCCTCCAAGAATAAGGCGTATTGGATGGTGAAACCACGGTATCCTCGACTGTCTTTCGCGGAGCGGGCGGGGCGAGTCTTCCTCTGTCGACAAGCACAAGAGAAAGTTGGTAAGTACATAAAAAATATTTGTGGGTTAAATCATTACTTTTAAATATGATTCTAATTAATTTACTGTTTTTTCCTTATACAGGAAACACACCTCGGACGATTGCCCAAACAAATGGAGTTATTCAACCGCTGCTACAAGTAAAAAGAGGATGGGGATTGGAGCGAGCCGAGGGCATGGAGGTGGTGGTAAGTAGCTAATTTATTGATATTATTTTTTTAATAATTAATTATTCATTTAATAAAGTACTAACGATTTTGTTTGTTTTGCAGGAGACGTTCCAAAAGATGCTGGATTGCCATTAGCCTCAGCCCACGGCCAATGACCTCGATGCCCCGCTGAATCTGAGGCTTCGGTGGAGATGACGGAGCAACAGATGTAGCTAGCTGCAATCGAGGGCAAGAACAAGGGTCGAGTATTCGGCCTTGCTTCTAAGGCCCATGTCTCCAGCCGCACATTCAAATCACCATCGCCACCGCCACCAACACCAACATCGCCAAACCCAGCCATGGAGGACCGTATCGGCCGTCTCGAGACGATGATGGCCGACATGATGGACATGATGCGGGCCTCCTCATCCACTGCAGCACAACCTCCGACTGATCCCCCGACTAAGAATCAGGACGATGCTGACGAGGACCTTTTAGATTAGGTTTTATATATTTTTTATTTTTGTAATTAAATACTTTTTCATATTAATATAATTTTTTATTATTATTATTTCATAATGTTTATTAAATTCTAATTATTCTATATTTATTCAATTAATTATATTTATAGATATAATTAATTCTAGTTTTTTTAAATTAAATTAATTATATCTAAAAATTTATTAAAATGTATAAATTTATATTTATTCAAATTTATTACATATATCAATAATTTATGAAAAAATATAAAATTCAAAACTTATGAACGAGTTTAGTAATACTAAAGAAAATGTTACAAATTTTATAAAAATCCATTACAAAGACTACTCCCAAAAAAAAGTGTTTCTAAACTGGATGAACCGTTCTAAAAATTTATATATAACCGTTACAAATAGAATTACTAATCATTATCTAATATGTGTTTCAAATTATATAAATCGTTCCTAATGCTATTAATAAAACAGTTCTACAAATATGTTCCAAATTCAATAACCCGTTGCAAAAAACTGTTCCAAACATCGTTCCTAAAGTGATCCCAATTAAAAAAGAAAAAACAGTTCTAAAATAGCATTACAACGGAGTATTACAAATATCGTTCCAAAATTTCACCTAAAAAATATAAGTAATCATTCCAAACCCCGTCCCTAACTGTTACAGTTCCTAAATTAAAAATTTTTTGGACTAAATTGACATTAGAAACGATTTTCAGTGACTGGTATAATTACCGTCCCAAGTTGGAACGACATGGAGTAAATCGTTTCTAAATTTTTATGACGCCAATTGCAGGAACCGATTTCCATCCGTTCCAAATTCGTTGTAGAGTCCTCTCCAAATAAGTTATGTGTTCTCGTAACCGTTCCAAAATTTAAAAAAAAAAAAAAAATCCAAATCCCATCTTTTTTTATAGTGTACGAAAATGAGTACTGTTGTAAATGAAAATTTTTCCAAAGGGGTGCAAATATAAGTTCATAACTTTTTAGAAAAAAAATATAACTTTATATTTTTAAAAATAATCTAAATGTAATTAACCCTTCTAAATTATACTAATATGATGAGTTGAATTGGTTTACATCTCAAAGTTTAACATCTTGTATTTTAATAATTTGATTGATATGCTTCAAAGTATGTTATAAATAGGAAATCATATATAGAGTTTGAGTAAAAAAACAATAATTTATAATTAATTCAATCTTTAAAAATATAACTAATAAACTATTGACACTAATTCTAACTTGGAAGTTTAAAGTTGTCACTATGTATTGATACCACGACAACGTCTTTTTATGAGGACCAAAATTCAGCACAAGAAGGTTGAAATGTCCAAAGGCCCAGAAATGAAGTCCATTATTTGGCCCAACCACCTCTTTGTCCATCTCATCAGCAATCGGTTTGAGAAACCAACAGGAATTTGCATATTTGACCTACCTTCAACAATCAATAGATGTCAACTCCCATTGATGTGGAGGCACGTAGGGTGTGGCCTACTTGACCAACAGTTATCAACATATGATCGTGGTAAGATACTTATTCTATATCTGTAGTAGACGTAGATCGTAACTATTAAAAAGAAAAAAATATTATTTTAGTCCGTTAAGTATATCTAATTTTAATTTTAGTTCGATAATTATATTCATTTTTATTTAGGTCCAGAACTTACAAAATTGCTACTTTTAGTCATCTGGCAGATTTCAGGCAATTTTACCCCTATGAGTGCATATGGACTAAAACTGCCTTTCAAAAGTTGCATAGGAATAAAATTGTTCGAAAATCTACCAGAGGACTAAAAGTAAGCAATTTCGTAAGTTACTAGACCTAAACAAAAATGGACATAGTTATCGGACTAAAATTAAAATTAGGCATACTTAGCGAACTAAAATAATACTTTTCCCTAACAAAAATCCCTATATTTTCTCATCTTCCTCTTATAGAAGGAAGACCAAGTGTTTAAAAGTAAGACGACAAGGTCAAGAAATATTATTTTTTAAATAATATATTAATAATTTTTTCATCCGTCATAATTGTGTTTGCAATGGATTTTGCATCTGTCAAAATTTCGTGGAAAAGTTGCTGAAAATTTTCTACAACTTTTACTTGTTCTATCTCGTCTAACACTACCACTCTTAGCTTAGTGTCAAAACACAATGGATCAGAGCTAGTACACGAGTTGCTCATAGAAAACAAGACGTGGCTATGTATAATATATTTTTTATTATATATTCTCAGTTTCACATAAAATTAAAAGATGCAATATGAGAATATCAAGATAAAACATAAAAAAATATGTCTTACATCCAAAATTTTAGCCAAATGTGGCTTCAAAAGTATATATAATAAGTTTATCATAAAAAGCACGCAATGAAAAAATTTTAGTAATCCAACGTATTGAACAGGCCTCCAAAATATGTTGGACACGCCGGACAGGCGTGCTCGTGGCTAATTCGATGCCGTGTCCTTTTTTTTCCCTTTTTATTTTAAATTTTTATATAGATGGATGCAGTATCCTACACGTGTCTGAGGTGTGTCGGACACTGCACCGGACTTGTTTTGTATTGTTCGTGCATTACAGGTTATAGATAATCTAACATAATTGTTTGATTTAAAATAAATTACATAATACATTCATATAGTTGTCCATGCAAAATCTTGACGAATTTATATTGAATACATAATTTTTTAATAATTAATATTAAATATAAAAAAATTAAGAATCTAACGCGGTGGGTTTAGGGCAAAACCCAAGACCGCCCCAAACCCAACTGCATTTCACTTTATTGGCCCCGATGCCAACAAGTGCGTCAAACCCATCTAGGTAATACATGGGTTCGGATTTAACCTGAACCTATCATAATTTATATACATATATCATAAATAGATGTGTATATGTATTTTTATTAAATTAAACTTTATAAGTTAGTAAAGTTGAAGCAATGGAGGTGGGCAATTATGGTGATGGAGTTGTGCAAGTAGAAGATATATGAGGTTACATCAGTGGTGTAGATATCAGTATGTTTAGTGGTTGGAGGTTGAAGGGTTGAACGCCTTCTCTATCTATTAATGCATATGATGATATCACCCCTACCAACTTGCCATCTCATTGTTATTTTCGTCCATCTGATAGATTTTCGGATAATTATACCTCTATGCAACTTTTGAAAAACAGTTTTAGTCCATATACACTCATAGGAGCAAAATTATCTGAAAATCTGCCAGAAGACTAAAAGTAAGCAATTTCGTAAGTTACTGGACCTAAACAAAAATGGACATAATTATCGGACTAAAATTAAAATTAGCATACTTAGCGAACTAAAATAATACTTTTCCTTAAATGTAATCATCCCTAATTCCAATAATACACATAATTACACAAAAAAAATGTATTAAAAATTTAATTAGTTACCCATAACAGCAAAAAGGAAACAAAAAATTTGAACTAAATAATATAACAAAAAAATAAAACATAAATTTGATATAAAAAAATAAAATAAATATTTATGACACAGTGAATTGAATATAATTGAAATGAAATTCCAACCAAAAAGGTTGGCAGAGGAAGGAGTTGTCGAGCAGCAATTAATGAGTGTCATTAATTGGTCAAGCGGAGCGGATGCAATAACTCCTCCAAACTGTCAGCCCCTTTTGGCAGCTTGCATATAGTACTACTTGCGCTCTCATCGCCCTTCTACACGTGCACATAAAGGGTAGCTGCTCACCCTTCCTTCACATTCCAATTATAAGGGATTCAACAATGTTAATCAAGTCAAAAAGGACTATCCAATGTGTAACATCAATATATATGTTTGTGTGAATTATTTGTTATGATTGACTTATGATGATTGAATTGTAAAAGATTATGGCAAATGTGTATTGATAACAGATACGCAACGGGTTATTTTGTTTTTTCATTGAAAATGTCGGATAAAAATCGAATTATTTTGAATTGAGGGATATGTAGTTGCGTGTTATGTCTGGAGAAAGTTTGAAGTTTTCATTGTTCGTATTAGATAGTTATATTTATTCAGCATACAAAAACATAAAAAGTATTGTTTTTTGCTGGAGAGAAAAAAAAAAAAGAGAGAGGGTGCAATTTGATAATTTTATAAATTTAAAGGACTAAAGTGAGAAAAACAAACTCTTATCCATTCTGTGATTCTACTAACTTTCTAGTCGGTTTAATAGAAGACTTCAGGCGTTTTCAAGGGACAAGAACGCTCTGGATTCATCCACATATTGCAATTCATCGTATTCAGAAGGTTGGAGCAAGACGAGAAGGATTAGTTTTTTAGGGGACGAGAATGCTATACAGACTTATGAAGCATATATTAGGCGAGCTAAGGAGTAAAGGACATAGCTTTTTTCTATCTCTTCCCCCCCGTATCTTTCTTGATATTAGAATAGGATTTATATTAGTTTTTCATTTCAAATTTATGTCCGATTAGACTCCTCTGTCTTAAAGTTGAATCATTTGATAGAGTATTAGAATTTTTTTAATTTTCCCTTTTATATTATGTGTTAGTTAATTTAAATTAATTCCTGAAAGTATAATTTGTTTATTTTTAAGTAATAAAAAAATAATTAACCTAGTGTTCGCTTCCCAAGAATTAACCAAAGTGATATGACGAATGACACGATTGCTGCCTCATTGCATGAGGTATGTTTTGCTCTAATTTCATATCATGAGTTTTACAATTTTGTCATAAAAAGGAATTTATCAAGAGGATAAGATTTTGGATTTGTAAATTACTCAAACTCTTTATTTGCAATTGATATAGGACAGTCGCCAGCATCATCAGTCTCCCATACAAGAGGCATGCAAGAGGTACATGGCATTGTTCATATAAACGGGTATGATGTGACATGATCGATACGTGTTGTGCAAGGCATTAATTGTATTGTTTTATATGAGCCTCACAGTTCTGTTATGAAAAAGTAATTCACTAGGGGAATGAGATTTTAAGACTTATAAGCTACTAGAGCTCCTCATTTATAATCGATATAGGATACATGCCAACATCATCAACCTCCTAGATGAAGGGTTTGGCACGAATATATGACCCTGTTGCCGTAAACGTAATCAAATCATGATGTGATGTGCGATCAATGCTCCACTGTACGACTTACTGTTCGCTCAAGTTTCGCATGAACTTCACGATTTTATACTTATTTTTAGTATTTAATTTTTTAATTATTCTTAAACAAAAAATCCAATTTACTAAAACGGCTTAATATTTTGACCTCTCTTATAGACAAAACGGCTAATAGTCATTGCAGAATCATGATCTATTAAATTTATTTTTTATTTTTAGCCATGATAATTAACTATAATAAACTGACATATTTTTTATGAAAGCCTTATAATGTTCAAATAAGCAAAGCGGGTAAATAAAAGAACTCAAAATTCAAAATTTCAGAATTTAAAAAAAAATAATTATTAATAATGATAACGTTCGGTGTTCGAATCCAATGCGAGTTCAGGACGAATTCTCAACAAAGTTCTAAAAAATAAACTCAAACCTATACCAAAACCCATTAATTAGACCTAAACCAGTTCTGTCCGGGGCGGGACTCTGATCTACTCGAATTTATATATACAGCGGCAATTAATTATTCTTTCTACAGACGAGACAAAAATACTAGCCATGACCAAAATTGTTGTAATTATAATATAGAAAATTACTGATATATTTTTTTGTAGAGTGGCCAACTTTGACTGGTTATGGATTAATCTTCAATATCTAATTTGTACCTAAGTGCTATGCTAAAAAAAGTTAGGTATTCGGTAATTAAAATCGCCCGACAATTAAATAAATAAGTTTGTAAAAAGTAAATAATGTATAATTAAAAGAGTAGGAAAGCATTAATTATTTGGTACCTTATGGTATTTATACACAAAGACCCCAAGTACGCCGGCCACATCAAAATGAGACGATCGAAACAGAATCGTCCGATATTGAGAGATCAACGGTCAGAAGGGTATGTTTTTACTCAAATTGGCCCAACCTAGTTAAAATGGTACAAATCCTAGAGCATTTGGAATTAATACATTGTTTGGTTCCATCACAAAATAGTATAAAAAAAAAAAAAAAGTGAAAGTAAAAAAGAAACGTATGAAAAATAATTTCATGTTTGGTGAGGGAGAATAAAAGAAAGGAAAGTGAAATTGAATGTAAATAAAACTTTTCGGGAAATCAATTTTAATTTCATTTAGAATTAATCGGAAAAGTAAACGTATAAGATTAAAATGATTAAAAAAAAATACCCACTTTTTCATTTACTATATTGCTTATTGACATGAGTTATTTATAAAAAGGGCTCTTTTATTTTGAAATATCGATATCTATTATTTCTTGTTCTTGTTTAATGCATATTTGTATACAATTTTTTAGGTTTAATTTTTAATTTTTTAATAATTTAAAATTATTTTAATTTTGACTTGTTTTTTTTTATTACTAAATGAACAGGAAATAATTAATTGATAAAATTACAAAATTTAATATGTCATTACTAATTTATTCTTCTTGTATCACACAAAGAAAAAAAAATTTAAATTTATTTCCCTTTTCATCGTACCAAACATTTAAAGAAAAAGTAATATTTTCCTCCTCCCGTTTCTCCTCCTCCTTTTTCACTTTTTCTTTTTTCTTTTCAATTGAACTAAACGAAGCCTAAAGATAAGTCAAGCAAGGATCATAATCTTAATTACTATGTGTATGGAAAATATGATGTTCACTTGTGCATCATGACCGTAACTCATGTATGAGATATTGTCTGCTTTTGAGGAAGTTGTGCGATTTTATTTAAAAATGTGTCTCACAGTCTTTGACCTTATAAGCTGCACAAGTTCCTTATCTACTACTAATATGAGATGGGAGCCAAGAATATCTAGTATCATCAACGACCTGACCTAAGGGTTTGGAAAGGGCGCCAAATGAGTTCCATGCACTCACGCATCGTGATTGAAGCCCTAAATGATATTGTCCACTCTGACCAATACCACATATTTTTCCCCACTTCAAACCAAAGATGAAGGCTTGGGACTTATTAACCTGCACAAATCCCCTCGAATGCTACCGATGTAGGACGCAAACCTACACTATCCAATATCAATATATTATTTCATCCGTGCAATAGGGATGTGACATGTTCTAGCTAAAATCTTCATTTAATTATTAGATCATGATGAGCAAGAAATTGGACTAGACTTATCAAATGTCCGCTCTAACTCATTATTAATAAATCATTTGAATTTATTTGAATAATTTTAGTTCAAATTCTTATACTCTTATTTTGAATTATATTTTACTGAAAAATATTAAATTCAAAATTTTCCAATAAACGGTCATTTGAAATCCTTTCTTATTGAATTTTTATTGTTAAATTCAAATTTATCAATTCAAATAAAATAAAGGACTGTTGTCACAATTCACTTAGGGAAAAAAAAGAAAGAATTTAAGGATGGTGGTTGGGAGAAGTAGCTTTTCAGATATTATATTTATACAATACAAAGACTTTAATTTGTGTGTCACATCAATGAAAATGAATTAGTTGTGTGAAGAGGGCTAGCTATGATCTTTGAATGAAAAGGATTTTGATATAACTTAATTACATATATATATAATGCTTTTAAATTTATAAGACATTTAGCTTTATTTTAGTAATGTATACTAATTTAAATTTTTTTGGTATCTTCACATAAATTGTGAATTAATCATTATTGTCAAATCACTAAAAAATATTAACTTTTTTGTCGCAGTTAATTGCTATGGTTCAAAATTATGGTGAATATCATGCCACACAATTTTTGCATGCGAGTCCAGAACATAGGAAATGACTTAGCTATAGCTAAAATCATAAGAAATGTTGATCAACCGTGGTCAAAATTTAAATTTTTACATTAATTTTGTTCGACCATGATGGATAATATTACTTAAATGTAGTCGTCGTAAAGGAGTTTTTTAAAAAAAACTATTAAAAGATTTTGACATTAAGAATTTCTTATTTTTCTATAATAACATCTATGATATTCTTAATATTTTATTTTAAAAATCTTTAAATTTATCTTTTACAACTCTTACCACATATTTTGGAATCTTAGATATTCTATTACATATTCAAATGACCATAATTTCAACGCTAAGCGTACGTTAATTTAGGATTGTAGTAAGATTAAGATCTTGACTTAAAGAGTGTAATAAAGTATAAATAGTGGGCTCACTAAAACCACATTCTTAAGCCAACTCCTACCTCAAGAAACCTAATTTATCTCAATTTATTATTCTTTCTTGCCAAGTGAAAAATGATAACACATACTTAAATAATCTCTTAATCTTAAATTCAAAATTTGGAGAATGGGGTACGTAGTTTATGTTTGATTACACAATTTTTAAACTTAGGTTATGTGCACTTTTGGTCCTAATATTTACGGAATTTTTGAAAATAGTTCCGTAACTTTAAAGAAATTATTACATTTAGTTCTTCTAACAACTTCTGTTACGAAATTGATGAAAAATACCACGTACGAGCCACATGGTCGTTTCCTTTCATTATGAAAAGATTGCAGTTAAATGACTTGCATGAGGTTTTTTAATCGATTTTCTTAAGAAAAATTGATAAGAAGACTAAAAAATGGGACTTATTTTACAAGTTTTGAAACTATTTCGAAAACTCTGTAAGCAATGGGTACGATAATGTATAAAGTTTGAGTTATAAAACAAAAAATGCAATTTTCTCCATTTTTGTATGCCGTGGAGTCAATTTGTCGCCAATTTTAGTAATAATAATAATTACAAAAAATGAAAATATATAATTGATTACATGACTATGAAAATTATAGATTTCAGACGATATATCATATATATATTCCTCTATTTTCGATTTAAAATACAAAGCATGACCATAAAACCTCAAGTGAAAGAGCATACGACACACACATATTTATACTATTTAGTAAAGGCGAGATCCCTAAAATAAATTACCCTAATAACCGGAATATTGACTGATTAAAATATTCTATATCGAGCTTATTCTACGAATAACCATCTTTAATAAATTGATAGGCCGATGCTTATAGCTCTTCATTTCAGAAAGACTAGGGGAAAAAAATACTATTGGCGATAACATTAATGTCTATGGCTAAACATAATAAAAATAACTAATATTAACCACGGTTAAATAAAACAAATACAAAAAACTAATTTGCACCATGAGAAAATTATTTGCCACAGTTAAGAGTCATGGTAAAAATATTTTTCGACATAGCTTTTAGCTCAAATATTTTAACCACCCTTGCAAAAACTACAACCAACAACCATTGTGTGGTCATATTTCTCGTAGTGGAAGCATAAATTATAAAGAAAAAACACTCAACTTATTAAAGTTTGTAGAAAAATGCTTATAACTTTGGGATTTAAAAGCATAAATTGTAAATTAAAAAAAAAACATTTTTTTCAATTTAATTTTTAGCAAAAGGCTAATAAGTACTTAAGTTAATTTCTTGCAAACAATCCCTTAAATATATAAAAGATTCAAGTTTATATTTTCAACAGTAAAGTGTGCTTAACTGTTAATTAGTACGTGTTAAACTTGTATTACTACGGTCTACGAACACACAAGTCTAGTACTAGGATTAAGACATTAAAGTTGTTTAAGTGGGATTGACGAATTAAGAGTAATTAATTCATGTCCTAAACTTGGCCTAACCTAAGCAGTTGTAACGTACCCAGGACCTTAATTAATTTCCTCCAATTTAATTAATTAATTTAAGGATGAACTACATGGAATATCTCCCCTGAAATTATGTTTAATTACACAAACACCTTATATTTCTTTTTCAATATTACAAATACGATCCTTGAGTTTGTAAATATAATCTACATCGCAGATTAGAAATTTATGCGTGTTGTTAGTGTTGATGTCTGATGGTGAGAACCCCCAATTTTACCTGAAATATCAAAAATATCTTTATTGAAGGGCATTTTTATCATTACAAGCGTAGATCTGCGTGCTAAGAAAAACGGGTCAGATAGTCCAGCGTTCAGATCCGTTTATGATTGAAATGAAGACCCTGACAACACGCAAGCAAGGCCGTCCAATCAACAGTGGCCGCACCTCAGATGTTGCCACATGGTCCAAACAACAGTAACCACCTGGACCTTATAAATACCTGACGCGCCGTATTAGAGGTTACTAGCATTTACTATTTTCGACCTACACCGCTCAGATTGCATATTTTTATCTCGATTAAACTAACTTGAGCGTCGGAGGGTCGTTGTCCGGGACGAACCCGACGAGCCTCACGTTCGTGTTATATCCTCAGGACCCGATCACTAGATCTTGGGAGAGTACGTGGTCAGAATCAAGAACATCACTCGAAGTCACATATTTCGAGCGAGATCAATACCCTTAATTTTATGGATTGATATGTATCTACTTGTTTACTTTGTAATTAGTGTTGGTTGGAATAGGGTTGCAATAAATTGGCGGTTGATAGGCACTCCAGGTATACATATACTGCACTCATAATAATGAAACCAAAAAAAAAAAGCTAAAAATAAAAATTATGTTGCAATAATTATTTTTAAATTAATATAAATTAAAAATACATATAAATAATGAAGACTACTTTCCTTATTTATAGAACACTTAAATGCCCTCCCTTGTTGGGGGGGGGGGGGTAGGTTGGAATTGGAGAGAAAAAAAAGTGACTTGTATAGTTCTAGACTGTTTGCCCATATTAAAGAGTATTTGCAAAAATATTTATTTTTATAAAAGTAATTTTTTTTTAGAAAAAGTTGAAAGTAATAGTGTAATTAAAAATAGATAGTATTTATAAAAAAAAAAAAGTGAAAGCAAATAAAAGTTAAATTGGATAGTATTTGGGAAAAAATTATTTTTAAGATGAACTTAATTGATTAATGACCATTTTATCCCTATATGTTAAAAAATATACACTATTTTTTGCTTATTATTTACTTATTTTTTGTTAATAATAATTATTTTTCCGTAAAAATTAATAAATATGATTTTGAGTATCATATTTCATATTTATTTTTCAAAAATATAATAAAATGTGTTTAATCAAAAATAATATGTGAACGAAATAATATAATTAGATCATATAGCAAATGAAATATTAAAATATTAAATACCTGAAAGTGAAAATTTGATTATTGTTAAATTATTCAAGTTATTTAAAAATTCTAATACCAACTTTAAATATACAATTTTAAAAATACGTTAAAAATGATGAAGTTGAAGTAAGATTATTATAATAAGGATAAAATAGTCAAAATAAAGTTGAAAAAAAAAAAAAGCATAATGCAGCTAGACACATCCCCAAAATGCATCTAGCTTTTGGCTTAAAAGTGTTTTTTTTAGCCGTTTCAGAAGCTAAAGCTGACATTCCAAACACTTCAAAGTTTTAGGAGCCAAAAATTAAAAAATAACTTTTTAATACGCTCGCAATCACTCCCTACTATATATATATATATATATATATATATATATATATATATATATATATATATATATATATATATATATATATATATATATATATATATATATATAGCAGAACAATTCTTGACCAAAATTACGTAACTTTGACTGAATACTAATTTCTGGTGATTTTGAATTTTTTTATTATGAAGAAAAAATCTTCTTGGTTACAAATATTATCTACTTAAATATATTACATATTTCATTTGTATTTATCCAAAATCTTATCTCCAGAATTATAATAGATTTTTTTAATTGTCGAGAAAAAATTTTATTGGTTAGAAATATTATCTATTTTAAATATCTTAAATATTTATTTTGTACTTATTTAAAATTTTATCTCCAATATTATAATAAAATTTAAATTATAAATAAAAATCAGTTAGAAACATCACCTATTTTAAATATTCTGATACTTGTTTTGTATTTATCTGAAATTTTGTCTTCAATATTATAATTGAACTTTTTAATTGACAAAAAAAATTCTTATTTCTTATAAATATCATATGTTTTAAATATATTAATTATTTATTTGTATTTATCCAAAAATATTATTTTCAAGATTAAAATACTAATTGAACTGTAGTTTATCTACATAACATTAAGTTTTATTTTATATTAATTCACTATGTATTTACTTGTGTTTGTTTTATGATTAAAGTTTATTTATTAACACTAAAAATATCCAAACCAAATAAAAAATCTAAAAATATATTATTTGTGTACACTCAAACTAAAATATATTATTTTAAGTCATTTGAACTTGTGCACTTCGAACATTATTGAGATGTCTCAGAATATGAGTTGGTCTACGGTATTACTATTCGTATCTCTACACGCCCTGGTCGAAATCAAACATCATGTATTTATATCTAGATTGATTGGCCGCAGACGCGTGAAAGACAACAAACCCAACCAACAAAGAGATTTTTCTATGCAATCAAATGTGCAGGTGCGGGGTTCTCAACAATAATTGGCTTTTTTACTTTTCTATAAAAATTTGTATACTATTCTATTTTTACAAATTAATTATATTTATTTAAAATTATATAAAAAAAATATACTGTTACATTTGTAGAGTTCATTATACTTTTTAAATTAATATGATTTTTTAGTTTTATTATATTGTTAAAAATTAATTGATATAATTAATTTATAAAAAGAAAGCTAAAGAAAAAAAATTAAAGCTACTGTGGATGCTATCCACGACATGTATTTTTTTTTAAAAAAATATTTTTTAATTCGAGTCTTGGATCACATCCACGACTCATTATAAATTTATTATATATTTTGTATAGATTATATTTTTATAATTTTTTAATAATATTAAAATAATTATCTCGATTACTTTTTATCCAATAACTTAGGAACAATATTTTATTATAATTACACCAATTTTTTTTATATATTACAGTTACCCCCTTACAAGTATAAAAATCTTATTAAGGTATCTTTTTTAATAATTATACGAAATACTGAATAAAGGATAAAGTTAAAAATTTATGTAATTATTTTCTACACCATTATTTTTCATCCGAACGCTGATCGAATATAAATGCAAATTTTCCTAAAAGGAATAATTTTAATTTTTTCTAAAAAAAATATAAATTTAATATTTTTGGAGGGACTCTAATTGCAATTATAGAGAAGAATGGAAAATGGAGAGAAGATTGGGTTTGCTTCTCATTTATGGGTTTTAGTTGGGGAATTGCAAACCAATAATATGTTTCAACTTCCAACAAATGGAGTTATGAGTTGGGGAAACATGTCTTGTTTCTTGTTCACAGTGACAAACGTGGGGCCCGCTCGCTGTTTCATTGCTTGAATTTAGGGATAACTAAACTTTTCTCCCCTAAACTTTGGTATAATTATATATAGACCCTCTATAGTTTAAAAAATTACATCTAATATTTTTGAGTTTGCTTCCATCTAATAAATAAATCACTTCGTTAGTCAAAATTCACTAAATTTGCTAATATTAATAAAAAAAATTGAATGAAAATTGATATTACCCTTCATTGACTGATTACTGACTTATTGCAAGTCAAATAATTTTTTTCGAACTAAACTACCCTTTTAACGGTGAAAATATACTTTTTCAAATATATTAACGCGTGAATATGTATGAGAGTAATTTGGTCATAAAAAAATTTATTTGACCACCAATAAATTAGTAATAAGTCAATTACAGGTTAATATAAATGTTTTTAATTTTTTTTCATTAATATCAGCAAATTTGATGAATTTTGACTAATGGAGAGACTTATTTATTAGATGGAAGCAAACCTCATGGGTGCTAAATGTAATTTCTCAAACTACAGAGAATCTACGTGTAATCACACCAAACTCAGGGAGGGAGTGTGTAATTATCTCTTAAATTTATTAAAACTAAATACAGTTGTACGTAGTGCTTGTGCGTATAATTTTTAGTAATTTTTTTATTTTGTTGAAATTTATAATTTATTTCTTTATATTAAAAGTTGTCATTGTTTTACAATATCAGATATAAAAATTATCTGGTAACTTTTTATAATATAGTAATTATTAATATATATATTACTCAAATTAACTTAAAAATGACACTTTGTAGAATATATGTTATATATCGATAATGATGATTATATACACATGCAAAACAAATACCAATATGTCATTTCAATTTCAATTAACAATAAACTTAAACGAAATGAGAGTAAATTTAATTTTGTAGTATATGTAATTGCATGGACTTAATCTTCTAAAATTAAGTTGTTAATTTAATATGAGTCGAGAAGTTGAATAATATTTTTGGTATTTTAATAATTTGATTTAGTGGTATAAAAATTATATATCACGTTGAATTTATAAATTCTCTTCCCTTTATAATAGTATAAATGTCCAATTTCAATTGTTTAACTTAACTGGTAGAATTATGGTTTCATCTATCTATATTAATCTACACTAATATAAAAAAAAAATTACACTCGTAAATGATAATTAATAATAAAATAATAGCAATTATTAAAATTATGAACTTCATTATTATGAAAAAATCATCAGCCTTGTGACTAATCATATATCATTAGTATTATATATAATAGGCGACGATATTAAAATTGTATCTTGATTTTTTTAATAAGTGAAGAATTTAAATTAAAAGCGGAGTGTAAATTAATATACATAAATATATATAGAGTAGATACATAATAAATATAATATAACCAACAACTCATATATACTTCTTAAAAGAAATTGATAAATATATATATATATGCTTAACCAAAAGTTAAATATTTTTAGAAAAAAATGAATAAATTATCATATGTTTTAAAGAAAATATGTTAAGAATTGATACGTAATTATTTATTTTTATCTAAAAGAATAAATAGTTAATAACTTAATTTTATTAGCAAATTAATAAAATCTTTTTATGAAATTTTTTGCGTATTTATTGTACTAATTTATTAGTTAATTTTGAATTTATAAAAAAATAAAATTCAAACTATTTAATTCACTAATTAATTACTTTATCATAAATAAAAGATATTTTTTTAATTAAACTTAAAATATAAAATTACTTAAAGAAAGAAATTTTGAACTAAATATATATATATGTATATAATATAAGGGCAATACTATCTAAAAATTTAATTATATGGGGTAAATGTTACATTTGTTAGTTTAGGGGGTAAACTGTTACATGACGAATAATTTAGGAGGCAAAGTGTATTTTACAGTAAACTGTTACATGACGAATAATTTAGGAGAAAAAGTGTATTTTACATAATAATAATAATAATAATAATAAGGATTAAATACATTTTGCACCCATGAACTATGCATGTAGTCACTGTTACACCCTTAAAATATGAAAGGTAGCAATTTGACATTGATATGACAAAAATGCCCTTCTCACTTACCCCCTATACTTTTTATTTTACTCCTTTAAATAAGTTTTATTAAAGAATATCCCCAAAACTACTTTTTGTAATTTAAAATTTTACTCAAATTTTATTTTAAAAATAATATTCAAAATTTATAACTTTTTTATAAATTATGTAATATAAGAATATTATAAACTCAACCTATGCAAATATATTTTACAAAGTAAATAATTTATATTAAAAAGTACACTTAAATATGTGTATATAAATTATAGAAAATGTATGTTATGCAACTTTTAAATTTTTATTCAATAATATGTCCACATAATAAAAATATGTCATATCATTACTCAAAAATTATAGAAAATTATACATTAATTATATCATAAATTTGCATATTTTACAGTGTGTATATATATTCAGTGTAACATTTTAAAATTTATAGATAATTTATTTTTAAAAAAAGTTCAATATATATAACAATACAAGCAAAATTTATATAAATATTTTACCAATTATGTAAAAAGAATAAGAATTGTAAATTTATACAGTTTATACAGATTCTATATTCAATATAAAAATTATAAATTAATTTTGGGTATTTTTTGTTTTTAATAAATTATTTTTAATAATTCAAATTATGTTTAGGGGTCTAAATTAATGAGAGCATTTTCTTCATAAAATAATTGGTCCATATCATGAGGGACTATTTTGTTACATTTTATAGTTTAGGGGTGTAAATGCACTTTATGCATACTTCAGGGTTGCAAAATATATTTAACCTTAATAATAATAATAATAATAATAATAATACTAATAATAACAACAACAACAAGGGATAATTACACTCTCCTCTCTAAGGTTTGGTGTAATTACACATAGACACCCTTTGATTGAAAAATTATATCTAATACTCCTAAGGTTTGCTTCCGTCTAATAAATAAGTCCCTCCATCAATCAAAATTCATTGAATTTGTTAATATTAACAAAAAAAATTGAACAAAAATTGATATTTACCCTTAATTGATTTATTACTGACTTATTACAGATCAAACAATTTTTTTCGAACTAAACTACCCTTATAACGAGAAGATATCCCTCCTCACATCAATTAATGTGTGAAGACATATTAGGGCAATTTGGTCATAAATATATTTATTTGACCTGTAATAAATCAGTAATAAGTCAATCATGGCTTAATATAAATTTTGTTCTGATTTTCTTATTAATAATCAGCAAATTCGGTGAATTTTAACTAACGGAGAATTTATTTATTATATGAAAGCAAACCTAAAGAGTGTTAGATGTAATTTTTTAAATAACAGAAGATCTAAGTGTGTAATTACATCAAATCTCATGGGAGATGAGTGTAATTATCCCTAATAACAATAACAACAACATCAATAATAATAATAATAATAATAATAATAATAATAGCATATTGTCGATAAAATATTTTTTGCAAATGCATTTATAGCCTGTTATCTTTAAATATTTATGGACTCCAATTTTATAGGGAAAAAGAATTTATTTAATATTGTGAGTAAATGTTTTGTAGTCACAGAATAATTGTACATTTTAATGTATACATTCCCAAGAAATATTTGTTGTAAAAATTACCTTATCAGCACATCCAGATTCCAGATCAATCAATTTAAATTTATCATATACAGAAAAATAAACAAATATATTTATTTGCTATTATTATTATTATTTTATTATATAAAAATATGTCTTCCAATCTCCTGAAAAATATTGGTATCTCATTTTATTTTTTTAGCAAAATTATATTTTTGGTCCTACAACTTTAAGTCGTTAATATTTTTTGTCCTATAACTTACTCTATTTATATATTTAATCCTTTTCTTTATGAATTTATTCTAAACATTCCACATTTGGTCCCTTTTATTAGTTCTGTGTTGACAATTTTAGTCCCTCTTCATCCAGTAACGTATCTCATTTTTTGTCCAATTACTATAAGTCTTTAGGACCAAAATTGTTAAAACATGACTAAATTTATCAAAAAATGACTAAATATAAATGTTCGTGACTAAATTCATCAAAAAAATAAATAATATATAAATGGAGTAAGTTATATGACAAAAAATACTAACGACCTAAAGTTACAAGACCAAAAATATAATTTACCATAATTTTTTGTCCTATAATTATTGATTTTTAGGACTAAAATTATCAATATAGAATTAAATTCGACAAAAAAGGATCTAATGTTATTCTTTAATTATTTTTTTAAATAATAATTACAGTTTTTAAATTTTTAATTAGTTATGTATATATTTTTTAGTGTGCGACGCCACCAGTACCAATTAAAGAACTGTCAATGACAGGTGACTTTACCGTAAAATATTTATTGGTCTCAACTCGACCAACAACTACCTTTTCTTTTTCCTTTTTTTTTTTTTTTTTGGTGGTAACACTTAACGGACAACTACCCCAACCATTCAAACATCCCAAGGTTGTCTACATGCCCACGCTTCAGACAAAAAAATTTGAAGCAACCAATCAGGTCTCTGTGTCGTTGTCGAGGTTGATGCTCTATGAATAAGTATGAAGCTGTAAGTTTGAATTTCACGAAATCAATGCAGTTTTTACGGGCATATAAAAAGAATATTAAAAAAAATTATGAAAAGAATAAATTATAATAAATGTGAAGAAGTAAGGTGAGAGAAAAATGTGGAGTAATGTGTAGTTAAGAGGAAAAAAGTATAAATTTAAAAAAATATTAATATTATTAATCTGACCAAATTTTTATTAAAGGAAAGAAATGAAATAAAGTGTGAATTTGGATATTCAAAAGTTGGTACGATAATTTTTATTTTATTTTATAATAATATAGATGTGTAGATATTTATCTAATTATACGTAAATTTATCGTTACTTGATTTTTATTTTATTTTATTTAAACTCTCTTGCAAAAATAGAAGGAAATAGAAAACTGCAACCGCCTGATTTGAGAGAACATGGGCTGCTTCTTAAAAAGTTCACGAGTTCGTGTTGATTTTATTTTGAAATTTGGCATAATTACGAATATTTTTTGTTGTTTAAAAAATTATAAATACTCGTATAATATTTAATAAAATTATGTAATTTTTTTATGAAGGTATGAAATTATCAACTTTGCCATTATAATATTTTTTTATTTTTTTTAAAGAAACTAGAAACTTTTAAAAAAAAATGGGGTGGATGGAAAAACTTTAAAAATTATAAAAAAAATGATCCACTTATTCCATAAAAAATTAAAAAATTTAAAATATAAATAAAATTATAATAGTTAATGTACAAGGACATTTTGGTCGGTTCACTACAAAAAATGGATAAAAACCTAATAGATTGTCAAAGATGGAAACATGCGTCCAAGAAAGTATTCGGCTAAATTCTTTTAAAAAAAATTTATAAGCTCATTATCTTATGAAATGGCTGTAAAGATTATTACATCTTATTTTAAGAATAAGTTTTTGAAAATTTAATTAATTTAAGTAAAATGAAATTATGAAACTTATAATTCAGATATTAGCAATGGCGACAACTCTGTACGAAACTAATATGATTGACATTGAAATAATTTATTAACATATTAATAATAAATTAGAAATTTCATAATTTTTTTTAGAAAAAATATAAACTTTTGAAATGACCTTATTTTTAAATTGTATGAATTTTTTTTTAAAAAATATCAAATATTTTGCAGTATCTTATATGTTACAAAATATTTTTATAACATACTTTTAAAATTTTATAATCTCATCAACACCCTCTAAGTATATAACAAATATTTCAGTTATATAGAATTACTCAAGACTGTACAAAATTTGACGAACAGCTCGATGGATAATACTTTATCGCATATATATATATATATATATGTGTGTGTGCGCCGCGATTTCATTAATGTTTGATTAATTTAAAATATATAACCTCACCTAAAACAATAAACCAAGATGAATTTAATTATTACTATTATTGAGGGAAATAAAATTAAAAAAAAATATGAAATTAATTTGCATGTATAGAGGAGGGCTGGCTACAAAGCTATAGCACACAACATAAAACTCCAGCTAAGAGAGCGTTGTATGACATGAAAGTTGTTCATTAAATCTCCTTACCTGCCTGCATTCATTGCTCCCTCACCCCTCATATCATCACTTCTTTTATAAAGCTAGCGGATTCCCCTCCTGCTCCCACCACCCTCCTCCTCTCCTCCTCCACCACCACCACCGTCGTCGCCGCCGCAGCTTTTTTCTCTACCCCTGAAGAAAAAACAAGAAACATAGTAATAAGAAAAGATGCCGGAGAGTTTGCCGAGCTTCTCCAACTCCGTGAAGCTCAAGTACGTGAAACTGGGCTACCAGTACCTCGTCAACCACATTCTCACCTTCTTGCTCATCCCAATCATCATCGCCCTCGCCGTTGAAATTCTCCGGTTAGGGCCCGAGGAAATAGTGAAAATCTGGAATTCTCTCCAGTTCGATCTCGTCCAGGTCCTATGCTCCTCCTTCCTGGTCGTATTCATCGCCACCGTCTACTTCATGTCGAAGCCCCGGTCGATTTACCTGGTCGACTACGCCTGCTACAAAGCCCCGGTCACTTGCCGGGTCCCTTTCTCCACTTTCATGGAGCATTCCAGGCTCATTCTCAAGGACAATCCCAAGAGTGTTCATTTTCAAATGCGGATTCTTGAAAGATCGGGTCTCGGGGAGGAGACCTGTCTGCCGCCGGCGATTCATTATATTCCCCCGACGCCGACGATGGAGGCCGCCAGGGGTGAAGCTGAGGTTGTCATCTTCTCCTGCATCGATTCCCTGATGCAGAAGACTGGAATCAAGCCCAAAGATATTGATATTCTTATAGTGAATTGCAGCCTGTTTTCTCCTACTCCGTCGCTTTCCGCCATGGTCGTGAATAAGTACAAGCTAAGAAGCAATATCAAGAGTTATAATCTTTCCGGCATGGGTTGCAGCGCCGGGTTAATTTCCATAGATTTGGCCAGGGATTTGCTCCAGGTTCATCCCAATTCAAACGCTCTTGTTATCAGCACTGAAATTATCACCCCGAATTACTACAAGGGGTCCGAGAGAGCCATGCTCCTCCCCAACTGCCTCTTCCGCATGGGCGGCGCCGCCATCCTCCTCTCAAACAAGAGCCGGGACAGCCGCCGCGCCAAGTACAAGCTAGTCCACGTCGTCCGAACCCACAAAGGCGCCGACGACAAGGCCTACAAATGCGTGTACGAGCAAGAAGACCCGGAAGGAAAAGTGGGCATCAACCTGTCGAAAGACCTCATGTTGATAGCCGGAGAAGCCCTGAAATCCAACATAACCACCATCGGGCCGTTAGTCCTTCCAGCGTCAGAACAACTCCTTTTCCTCTTCACCCTAATCGGCCGCAAAATCTTCAACCCCAAGTGGAAACCTTACATTCCCGACTTCAAACAAGCATTCGAGCACTTCTGCATCCACGCCGGCGGCCGCGCGGTTATCGACGAGCTCCAGAAGAACCTCCAGCTCTCGGCGGAGCACGTCGAAGCGTCCCGGATGACCCTCCACCGATTCGGAAACACATCTTCTTCTTCACTCTGGTACGAATTGGGGTACATTGAGGCTAAAGGAAGAATGAAGAAAGGCGACAGAGTTTGGCAGATTGCTTTCGGGAGCGGATTTAAGTGCAACAGCGCCGTCTGGAAGTGCAACAGGACGATCAAGACTCCGGTGGACGGGCCATGGGTGGACTGCATCGAGAGGTACCCAGTGCACATCCCAGAAATAGTGAAGCTCTGATGATAATTCAGTTCAAATAAACAATAATTAGAGCTATATATATATATATGAATCAATCTGTATTCATAAATTCAACAGTCACTCGTTATAATCTCTTGAATTGTTCACGTTTGATTTTCTGGTAATTCAGCTCTAATTTTTGCATTTCCAAATTCATGTGTCTGAAAATATTCTGCATGCATTTACTCCAAATACAGAAATGCAATAAATCAGTAATCAATTAAATAGAAATTTTTATTTAAACTTTTTTGTTAATATTATCAAATTCAGTAAATTTTAACTTACGTAGGGATTTATTTGTTAGACGAAACAAACTTCAATAATGCTAAATGTAATTTCCCAAACCATAGAGAATCTAAATATAATTGCACCAAATCTCAGAAAGAAGATTGTAACTTTCCCAAATATTAATTTAAAATAGAATTTTGGATGAATTATATATATAATTTCAAAGTTTATAATAAACTGTCAACGTTCCAGCATTGACAATATTGTCAATCTCCCCACTCTGCATTGTCCCAGATGCGTAAGTAGACTGAAAGAATTTGAGAGAGTGGATTATGGGAATTAATTTGGTTGAAACAAAAATAAATAGATAAAGGAAATTGATCAAAATTAGTTCTACCAGATAGAGACAAGTGATGACAACATTCAACAACCACACAGGAATTTAATGTATAGTGCTGTCACTCTGCCCTTATTGACTTGTACATGGGGCTACCATACTAAATGCTGTCACCAACCTTCTAATTAGGACAAGATTAACAATATATAACCTTACTTATGCAAGGTTAAGGGGGAACAACTCAATTAATTGGGCTCAACATCTTTGACCACAAGTTCTTGAGTTCAAATTGAACATGTGTATGTTAATAAAACAAAAGGGTTGATTATATATTTTTTATTTGAATTATGGATGTTTTTTTATGTCAACTTATTATTTCGATTTTATGAAATTTTGCACTTTATCATTTATAATTATTTTTCTACTAAGTTTTTTGTCGGATACATCACATGCAGCATACATGTGATATTTAAGAGTTATGTGATGTGACACTTTTCACATATGCACAACATATGATGTTTTTCTGGCAAAAAACTCAACAGAAAAATACTCATATTTGGCAAAGTGTAAATTTCGCAAAATTGAAATGGTAAGTTGTATATAAAAAAAAAAGTGTTCAAATGTCAAAGTGTAAAAATGAGTGTTATTCGAATGGCGAAATGTAATTAACCAAAAAAAAGTATTACATCTTGCTATCCAAACTAAATGTCTGTTTTTATATTTTGCCATCTAATTTATTTTTTTTGTGTTAATTTACCATTTCAACTTTGCAAAAATCTGCACTTTGCAATATATAATCATTTTTTTAAAAAAAAAAAATTTCTATTGGAAAAAATATCACATGCACATCATATGTGAAATTCTACCTGTATGTTGCTCTTAAATATCACATATACAACGCATGCGATATTTTTTTTTCGGCAGAAAGATCGACCAAAAAAATTTATATATGGCAAAGTGTAAATTTTCTAAAGTTAAGATGAAAAATTTGACATAAAAAAGATTGAAATAATAAAGTGGAAAACAAACACAGTTCGGATGAAAAAATATAACTTATTTAAAAAATCACTTTAAATTATGTGATTAACACTTTTTTTTTACTAAATATATAACTAATTGAATTAGATTATAATTAAAAAGTGTGCCCACATACAATATACTGTCCCGCCAAGCGTTTTGATGAATTGAACTTTTTTTTTCAAATTTTTGTTGTATTTTCTATTTTATTTAAGTTATGTATATAAAATATTTATTTAAATAAAATAAATGCCATGAATTTTATATATGTCAAAATTCTGTATATTAAATAGAATCAAAATGAAATAATATTTAAAATAAAAAAAATCAAACCAACTTTTGACACCCAAATTTAATGGGGACTCTGGATGAGTAACCAAGTAAGTATTCATACTATTAATTTGAGAAAAAATTCTTATTCAAATTAGATTTGGTCGAATCAAATCAATTATAGAAGAAATGTATCATATTTGTTATGTGATTGATTATTTTTTTTTGAATTGTATTGACAAATATATTGCACTTGTTATTTAATTGGTTCAAGTTGAACCGATTGTAGAATTTCCCTAATTTGAGTAACATTCAAGAAAACATGAAGCACCGACTTGTTTGGTTATGTAGTTTTGAAATTGAGTTTCCAATTGTTTTACATTTTTTTTTTAACAAAAACTGATACATCGTTGCGAATAAAAATTTATATTGGTTAAGTACAAAAAAGGGGGGCATGTGTCAAAAATATCTTTACAAAAACTATTATCACAATTATATTTGTATTCTTAATTGTAATTTTTTAAATTAATGCAATGTTAATTTTATAATTTTTTTAATTTTAATATGTTGTTAAAAATTAATTATATATAATTTAATTATACAAAATTATTTAAACCAAAAAAAAAATGAAAAATGCCAAGTTGCGATCTTGGCCAGCTTTTTCAAATTTCTTGCTTTATTTGTTGACAAGTCGTGATTTAACATCACGACTCGTCATGTTTTTATTATAATATTAAATAAAATTATAATGATATAATTTTTTTTATAATAAAATATTAAATAACTCGTTGGTTTGATGCGCTCCTCTGGACTTTTCACAATCAAAATTGTGCTAATATGTCCTTAAAGGGATTGTTTGCGAGAGTTGTGGAAAAATGTGCTTTACTTTTGAAGTGTTTGAAATACCAATTTTTATTTCTAAAACTGTTGCAAAAGAACTTCTAAGCCAACTTTATTCTTTTTAATTTATTTTCATCTAAAGTTGATGTTAGAGTTCTTGGATAATTTAAATGATTTAACACTAATAAAATTTATAATTTCTTATATCTAATATTTAGAATTTATATTTTATTTTCTATATTATTTGATATTATTCCTATGAAATATAAACTAAGTTTCTATGATTAACTAAAAATATATTGACAATCATGCATTATGAATTATTCTATTAGCATTCAATATTTTAATAATTAAATGACATTAATATATCTCTAATTTGTAGTAAAATAATAATGATAATAATAATAAGCATATATCTATATTTACTATCACCATATCATATTAAATGTATTTTACTTAGAACAATGTCAAAGTTTCTATTTAAATCAATATATTCCTATTAATTGAGGATATCATAAAATCTTTAAAATTTTGAGGAAGTGGATGTCCTCTACTATTATTATGGCAGTCTGCACCAAAGATTTCGTGCAATTTCCAAAAGAAAACACGCTTTTCATTAAATTCTTTCACATTTCTTTTTATAGCAAGACAAACTCAATATGAATGATTAATTGATTTAATTGCAGAGGAATATTCTGGAACCCCTGCTATGTTTGAAAAATGAATTTCTACGAAATTATTTATCAAGTAATAAGTTTTTTTTTTCATTTTATTTCGAGTATTTATCTCTTTTCCCTCTATTTTTTACTTTAATCCCTTAAATCTTAAAAAAACAATAGTGATTCTTATTTTGGGTGAGAAAACTATAGCTTCCCACCCAGATGTTGGCTGTTGGTGCTTATTAAAGGGGTTGGCCAACAACATATTGAGAAAATTTGAAGTAAGAAAAATTATGGTTGTTATATAGTTTTTGTGGAAATTTAGCAAAATTATGGTGATTTTCGAATGATGCAAACTTTGGTCCATATTTTTCACAACAAAAAACTAAAATAAAAAATGATAAAGAAGCATATTAGCCCATATTTTCCACAACCAAAAGAGCTTTGTCCCAGGTTTGCATCAAGCGATGAGCGCTGTAATTTCGTCAAATTGTATTTAAAACATTTAACTACCATTTTTTCCTTTTTCTATTTTATCACTTTAAATATGTTGTTGGCCACAGAGGGAGCATCTCTAGAATTAGCACTCAAAGTGCACAATAGAGCGGGTTGGCCCAAAATCGACTATAGGATCCAGATAACCTAGACAATATATCCTATGATTTGTGAAAAATACCTTTCAAATATATTCAGTGGTGAAAACATGCAAAATGCAACCACCCATTGTCCACAGACTTATCTCAACATAACAACCCAACAGTGCGACACAAGATACAGATTGTGCAAACAGAAGGCATAAGTAGGTCAAACAAAATGAAGTTCCAGAAAAATGGTATCACAGAAATTAACAAGTCAGAGATGGCGATCAAGTGATCAACAAAAAGGATCTATGGGAAAAGCTTTACAAGGTGAAACAATCAATACCAGCCAACTAATACCATCATGAAAAGTACATAGATTGGATAAGAATTCCAGCAATGTTTTGTGCAGAAATGCAACCTCCACTTTTCAGGGTTAAAACATAGTAAAAATCCAATATACACTTCCTACCATGTAACTCTCGTTAGGATTCTATTGAAAAGTTATGTTTGTCAAAGGAATGTACACTAACAATCAAATTACCACCTAAAAGTAAAAGATGATTTGATGGAGCATCAACACCTCCTTGTAGTACCTCCTCTGAAACAGAATAATATTTGAAAACATGGAAGGGAAAAGAAAAGATATGAAGGTGGTTGATCTCACCCAGCCATGCAGAATGAGAGCGGAGAGATAACTGAAGTACAGATATAAATTACAGCAAACTATCTGCACTATGCTGGAAGGTCGAAACTATTAAAATCATACGATGTGCAGTAAAATCATGGTACAAATGCCCAAATTGAGCATCAATATTTGTAAGAACCATGTGCTCTTATGCTCTGGTATGAACCGTGCTGTGTATAAACATCTTGGTAGGCAACAGGTCGGGGATTAGAGTTCTGATAGGGAACTGGAGAAGCAATATTATTTGGATATGCGCCATACTGCGAATTATAGCTCTGGTAGGCACCTGATTGCGGATAATTATTATGTCCAGTAGACGATGCAGGTGTCTGATACAAATTTCTTGAAGAACTAAAATGCTCTGACATGCCAAAATCAGAACCAGTTGAATATGGATCCTGGAGATTCACCCTTGTTCCAGCAAACTAGAATACAAGAATAAGATTCAGAAGTCTTTACTTGAAGTCTTAGCATGAAGCTTTCGATACTGAATTATATTATTCTTAAGTTCAAACGAAATGCATTTAGGTAAAATTACAAGCAAGACACCAACAACGATTATGTAAATTCTGCCAGAATATATTACCACCACAAACAACTTAACAAAGAACATTCATCGACATCCTGAAAATAAGTGCAGGTTAGACATGTCAACAATGTGTTGGCTGATTTCAGCTTTTGCACGCTTGTGGTAGATAAAAAAATCAAAGATGAATAGACCTAATGACAATCTCATTAAGTATCAAAATAAAAGGCTGCCATGCAGATCCACTGAGTTTGAGCTTACTTCAAGTTTAAGTTTATATTTCACAATATCTTCTGTATCAGTGTTTTTGGACTAGGTGGTCCTTGTTCTTTTGGTCAGAACCAATAGTCAAAATGAACATTTTTAATACAATTAATTTTTTAAACACCAGCATAAGCATGCATGAATAGCCTTCGGTAATCAATCACATAGCAAGTTACAAGGGGAAAGTTACATAAAAGTGATAGAACAGAAAGCTGCCCTTGTAGAATGAGTAATCCCAAGTGCCACTGATAAACTATGGCATCAATAGAAGACCTAAGATGGCTATTTCACATTCTACTCTGAAGAAATAATAAGTAATTTACTTCAAGAGTATTAACTCCATTCATTAATGAATACCGTGTAACTACTTGAAAGAAATTAGAATGTCATAGTCCCCCTCCAAAGTCTATCTAATCCCCTCCGGATAACAACACGAGGAAATAGAAAATGTTATAAATTTGTAATTTGCTTCAATATTTGTTCTATAAATGCATAGTTCTTCCGGATTGACAAAAGGACAAAAGATCTAGCTAAGAAACATCCACTACAGGAACCAAAATGGAGTACATGTAGAACAAAAATATTATAACAATCAAGTATCATCTTAGAACCAGGTGGAGTGGAAAAGCTGGCCAATCTCTCACATTAAGCATGAAGAGATGAAACCTCCCAAAGAATAATTAAGTCACTCAATGTAAGTCTAACAAGTATAGTAAATCTCACCTCAGCGATGCGGCTCCCTCCTGTTGCTGATACAGAACCAATCTTGGCCTCGTTGACATCCGAGTACCTGAAACACAGAAGTTAAATATAAACCAAATAAAATCAAATCAAAATACTCTTATATGCATCTCAATTAATACAAATGAGATGTTGGAGAACACAAGCTGACGCATGGATGATGGTGTCATTTATAGCAGAATTTTTCATAATATAGAAAGATAAAAAAGTTTGACATGCTTACTAATTTCCATTCCATAAACCTCTAGTTAACATTTTAGGACTAAGAGGTAGAGCTTCAGCCAGTGTGTGTTTGAAGTGTGAATTCATTGTTATCAAGTCATGAAATAAATAATTGAATTTACACTTCAGAAAACCCAAGGCATGGCATCCAATTAAATGGCAGGAAATAAGAAACTATGTCCAAATGTTAATCTGCATGGCAACTTGGGATGATACTGTAGTACCTTAGATTATATAAGAGATTATATAGAGATAGTTAAAAATTCTCTAGTAGATGCCATTACCTCGTAGTGCGTGGAGGTAGAGGAAAACTTGGAGGCTCGTATTCACGAACACTGCCCTGAAGATCAGCAGAAGAACCATTAAGTAACATTCTTAAACTGCAAAAGAGAATAAAATTTACTTAAGGGCAACCTTAAAAAGTTTCAGTAGATACAGAGACATGCTAAACCTGATATTCCATGTTCTAGGTCCTTTTCTTTCAACTGGAAGCCAGTCCAATTTATTTTGGTTTCTACATTTCTACTTCACTCAAAATTCAACAAATTTTATGCTTACCAGTGAACTGTGGTTTTAGTGAAAAAGTCAAACCAAAGCAAGATAATTCCCTCCCTAATGTATCTGAACAGGGTATCACAAAGTCTTTCACAGACAGGACTGTTTCCTGTCCTTACAAGTTACCTTTTTAACAGAAGATTGAGGTGGTGGCTTACATGAAAGTTCCAGATTCAAGATCAAGTACCAATGACTATATTACAGCCCACGCTTTCTGGTTGCCAGACTATATAACTTGCATTAAAAGAAACATCGACACTCAGGTTGAACCTTAGATTCACCCAAATTATCATTGACGAACACTTCAAACAATTCTCTATGCCACATCCCACAAGCTGCAAAAACGGTTGCCACTTCCATGCCAGATTAATCACAACCAACCCAAGTCTTTAAATGTATAAAGATGCATTTCTCAAAAAATTGAAATCCAATACCTCTAATATTATGGTATACATGAAGCTTTAGCATTATGGGCAAGAGGAAAAAATCACCACATAAAAAATATGCTTTGAGCATAACCGATTAAAAGGATGCAAGCATTTCAATCATATATTACATGTAAATTGACAGAAAAATGGAACATGTTATCCAACTTCCAAACCAATCAATGAATTTCACAATCCTATTGAGGTCACAAAACTAAATCAAGAAATGTTCCCACTTATCTGAATACCTGCACGTTGTTACTGCTTAAGTCCTATATTTACGTCAGTTTTATCCTTTGATTCGTGCACTAGCAAATCAGCACCAAGCACTCATGAAACTACGAATAACGTAATGCTGAACCACAGAATTTCTTGTAAACTGCTATTTTGACTTGTTTTAAGTTGATCCGTTTTTGTATGTGCATATAATACAAGCACATAACCAATAGATGCATCGGAGAAAAGAGAGTAAGTAAAAAGTATCACTTTCTTTATTATTCATTCAAAAGCGCATTGAGAAAGAAAAAATTAGGGTGGAGAGATAATGGCAAGTAAGAAAAGCTGATTGAGAAGAGACAGAGAGAGAGACCTTGCTGTCATATGCCCCATGTGTGGATCACATGCCAGAGATTCTAGAAATGAAATACTGTTTTATATCTCTCTCACATACCAATCCCCCCACCCTGCCCCTGGCAGTAATCATGAAACATCAAGCATACTTGGCTAACATGAATGTGGTCCTCAAAACTCAATCCACACAGCTTACAAGATATTGGCAACAAAGTTTGATGATATAGAAAATGTAATAGTGAACTAATACCTGTAAATGTTCATATCTTCTCGAGCTTCCGGCTCCAATAGTACTTGACAGAGGGAGGCCACCACCGCGTAAGTTTCCTGCAGGGTTAAATCCTGGGAAAGGCCTAACAGGGCCAGGTTCCACCCTAGAATTGGCGTCGCGAAGACATCTTGTTCTAAGCCTAGATGCAATCTCTACCAAGGCATCTTTAGCAACCCCAAAACTTCCAGATATCTGATGTTTAAACAAATGAGCACTCGTAAAATCTTTATTAAAACATGTTAGCTCTAAGCACAAATAGGCAGATCTCAAAATGCAAAATATATCATGAGCAAAGGCATCACCTGCACAAGCTCTTCGTCTTCTAATGCACATTTAGGTTTCTCTTCCTTGGAAAAGACGCGTATGTCTGCGTGCGTTCTCCTCCTCATATCATTGATGACATGGCCTCCTTGTCCAAGAATGCAGCCAACCTTACTTGATGGAACAAGAAGTCTAGTTGTAATGGTTCCCTTATCAGAATATTCACTAGTTTTATTTTGAAGATGAAGAATGGCGTCGATAGTCTGTGACCTTTGATCCCAAAGAGCCTGAGAAAATGTTCAGCTCAGCAAGGGCCCCTATATGCTAAAATAAATTAGTCCAAGCTAGCAGAAGAATAACCAACCTCAAACGAAGAAACACGGATTACTCTTTCATCCGACTCTTTCGATACATTCTCGACATGGATACTAGTTCCTGTTTCCTGCTCTAACTGCCTGACATTAGAGCCTCCCTTGCCTATCACACCACCAATCTTTTCGGCAGAGCAGAGTATTTTTACAGTGAACTCACTCGGTGCTTCCCTGTCATGTGGAGGACTAACACCATCATAATCTTCAGGTCCAAAAGCAGATGGCTGGACGCCATATCCTCCCCTGAATGGCATAGGTTCCATTCTGTGGGCATCGCTAGTACGTTCCAACCAAGTCGAATTTCCTGGAGGAATATTTTTTATTGGGGGACCAGGAGGGTGAAACCCCTGATTAGCATATGGAGTCGGAAAAGTTGAGGGAGGTTTATCCTTCCGTGGATTCTGATGTAGAAGAGTTGATATTTCATATAGAGCTTTCCTAGCAATAGCAGGTTTACCTGAAATCTATAATATAAAGTTTCAATACCGGATGTTCTATGGTTTCGTTATAAAAATCCAAGAAAGATATATAAACCACTTCTAAGAGTACAAGCAATTGTTTTTAACTTAACAATGGAAACAAACATGTAAGAGCATTCCTTAACTGTCTTAAAACAATAATAATCTTAAATGCTAAATTGAATGGAATAAAGGCATACACTTAATATTGCAACGAACGAAACTGAAAAAGTAACCCCATAAGATGTACCAAAAATTATTTATGTGCGTGTGTGTGTGTGTGAATTTCAGTAATAGACGTCAGAGTTCACTTCTAAAAGCAATAGCCAATGTCAGGCTGAATAGTCCAAATAACTTATTCAGTTCCACCAACAAAATTGTACATAGCATGCACCCAGTTCAAAAATCTTTAAATCATGAAAATAGAGAAGCGCTTCAATTACCAATCTGAAGTGCTGGAAGTATATATTTATGCAAGACAAGGCCTCATTGTATTTAGAATAATATAGAGTCTACCCTCACAGCGGAGAACAAGTAACAAGATATCCATCCTAAAGGAAAATAGAAGTCCTCAAGTGATAAACAACACTTACCTTATTCTTCTCATATCTCAAGCCCAAACTCCAACCTAAAGAAATGGGTAAAGCACTAAACTCTAGAAGAAAAAAAGATTAGAGGAAAGCATCACACCGCAGGTTAATAAGTGGTTCAGATTTAAATATCCTATCATTCTTGCACTAAACCAGATCTATGTGTCACTATGAACAACAACAAACCAAGCAATCCAGAACAACTTTAGCAAAATAGATGTATAATTATCCAATGGCATCCTAAATTTAGGTATAACACTTTGTTTCCATCCAATGCATGTATTCAGGCGAAAAGATATAAATAATTATAAATTGCAAAAGAAGGATTAATAATTTTACTTGCACTAATTCATCATTGCTCGTCGCACAAGCGGGAA